>NC_092379.1:16727521-16959045 GCF_030028105.1 Mobula birostris
ATCTCAATCCCAACCCCAGATTCACTGTCAGACTCCTTCCCGGTCCCAGCGTCTCGCTCTCCCCGATCGCTGTTACAATCCCAAACCTCTGACCGAGCCTGACCACAAGCAGTCCCCACACAAACCCCTCCAACCTCTCCCTGAAACCCTCACCCCGGTCGAACTCACCCCTCCCAACCTCCTCATTTCCCTCCCTCTACCTTCTTCCCACCTTCCCTCTATCCCTCTTCCATTTCTCTCCCTGTCTCCTCCCACTTTCCCCTTTTCCCTCTGTCTTCCTTCTCTCCCACTCTTCCTCTCCCTCAATCCCTCCCTCCCACTGACCCTGCCCCCGCCCACAGCCTGGGCTCTCGGACGGCAGGCTCGGCTGGTGGATGGAAGCGGAGACGTCTGGCCGGGAGCAGGAGACGTCTGGCCGGGAGCTGCTGGAACTGCAGGTGGTGCACGCGGAGACGGTGCAGGAGCTGTCGAAGATGCGGACCCTGCTGCTAACAGAGAACCAGATCTCACGGCACTGCCAGGTAATGCTCGCTGTCCCGGGTCAGCAGGGGAGGCCGTTCGGTCCATTGGGGATAGCAGGGCAGACCACTCAGTCAGTCGGGGGTGATGGGGGAGGCGGCTCGGTCAGTCGAGAACAGAAACACAGACCCCGCTGTCCACCAGTGATAGAAATTCTGTCTGGGACAGGCATTGGTTCCGTCTGGGACAGGACAGGAGGCCACTCTGTCCATTTGGGTTGGGAGGAGAATCCACTCGGACGATCAGGGATAGGAAAGGATGCGGCTCACTTGTGTTTGAGATCAGAGATAAAAAATGTTTCTCCAAGCCAAATCTGATTGCCTGGAATTTCTCACCAATAAACATCCCCTCAACCCCTCCCTTTCTCCCCATCTCTCTCCCCCCTCCCCCTCCTCCTCTCTCTTCCCTTCTCTCCTTCTCTTTCTCATCTCTCCCCATTTCTCATCTCTTCTCTTTTCTCCCTCCCCCCCTCTCTCTCTCTCCCCCCCACACACCCTCCCCGGCCGCACAGTCGGAGCTGGAGCTGCTTACCGAGCGGTGGGAGACAGAGAGACAGACCCTTACCGACCGCCTGCAGAACCGCGAGCGGCTACTGGAGCTGAGGGCAGCTCAGACCCGCTCACTGGAGGGTCAGTGAGGTTCCCCCTCCTCCACACCCCTTTGAACAGAGACCCTTCAATCCTGACCCCACCTCCCCACCTTCCTCTGCGCTTGGACCCCGAGATCCCTTTCCCCACCCCCTTGTGAGAAAAAAATTCCATGGACTCTGGACTGGCCTCCATCGTTTAAATGTTAAAGCCTCCATCACGCCCTCTGGCAGCTCATTCCATCACCCTCTGGGTGAAAAAGTTGTCCCCCAGGTTCCTATTAAACCTCTCCCCTCTCACCTTAAACCTGTGCCCTCTGGTTCGAGATTCCCCAGGCCTGTGTGCACTCACCTTATCTGTGACCCTCGTGGTTCTGTACACCTCTATACAGTCAACCCTCAGACTCCCACACTCCGACGGATAAAGCCCCACCCTGCTCAACCTCTCTCCATAACTCAGTCCCTGGAGACCTGGCAGCACCCTCATAAATCTCCCTCTGCACCCTTCCGGTGTAATGGCATCTTTCCTACAGCAGGGCGACCAAAACTGAGCACGATACTCCAAACGAGCTTCCACAACCCCAACATAACATCCCAGCTCCTATTCTAAGTACCCTGACCGATGCAGACCAGCACCATCACTACCCTGTCTACCTGTGTCTCCATTTTCAGTGAACCATGTACCTGTACCCCTGGGCCCCTTCCGTTCACCGTGAAAGTCCTGCCCCCCCCCCACCAATTGTCTTCCCGAAAATCCATCTCCCCTCATCTCCATCTGAAGAAGCCATCCCCATACTGTAGATCAGAGACCTTCGGCTGGTTTTTACAGTCTCCCCCATCCTCTGTACCCCCACCCCACTTCTAATAAGCTCAGCCGGCTGGACAAACCACACACCCCCAGGGTCGGGTCTGCTCAACCTTCTCCCAATTGCCACCAACGCGTTCAATTCAGCCGCACCATCCTGACAAGAGCTCTCGACCCGAAGCTTCGCATCCATAGATGCTGCCTGACCTGCTGAGTTCCTCCAGCATTTTGTTTGTGTGTGTGTGTGTGTGTCTGTATGTGTGTGTGTGTCTGTGTGTCTGTATGTGTCTGTGTGTCTGTATGTGTCTGTGTGTGTGTCTGTGTGTGTGTGTGTGTCTGTGTGTGCGTGTCTGTGTCTGTCTGTATGTGTCTGTGTGTGTCTGTATGTCTGTATGTGTGTGTCTGTATATGTGTGTGTGTGTCTGTATGTATGTGTATGTGTGTGTGTGTGTGTGTGTCTGTCTGTATGTCTGTGTGTGTCCCTCAAGATTTCCAGCATCGCCAGAATCTCTCGTGTGCATACTCCAAGTTGTTGTGGACAGTAATCCTCCACCTCGGACTGCACCTAGATCGGCTGATGAAGGCGTGCGGACCCAGGGGACTGGTCCGGCGAGGTTCTGCGGAGGCCGGTCAGCAAGCGTCCGGCGTGCCGGTCCGGCGGGAGTCCGCGGGCACGGCGGACACGAGGCTGTTGGAGATCCAGCTGCTCCAGGCAGAGCTGCTTCCCCGGACGCTGCGGAGACTGGGCGACCCCGACCCCGTCACCTTCTGCAGCCACGGCCTGTACGACTTCGCCACCCAGTGCACGGAGCTGGGCCGGGGCCGCTGCCCGCGCTACCGCAGCACCAGCCTGTACGCCGTCCCGGGCCAGCGGGGCTTTCTGCGCTACCTGCGGGACGGGAGCCTGCGGCTGGAGATGCACCGGGCCTGGGGCGCAGACGTCCAGACGCTGGGCAGCGCCCGTCTGGCGCTCCGGGGGCTGCTGGAGGAGGGCGGCACCGTCTGGGGCAGGGCCCCCATCGAGGGTGAGGACGAGTCCTGAGAGCTCCCCTCCCTCCTCACTCATACTCCTCACACCCTCCCACCTCCAAACCTCACCCCTCCCTCCCACCCTCCCACCTCACTCATCCCTCCTCCAAATCTCACTCCTCCCTCACACCTCCCACCTCCCACCTCCAAACCTCACCCCTCCCTCCCACCCTCCTACCTCACTCATCCCTCCTCCAAATCTCCCTCACACCTCCCACCTCCAAACCTCACCCCCCCACCCTCCCACCTCACTCATCCCTCCTCCAAATCTCACTCCTCCCTCACACCTCCCACCTCCAAACCTCACCCCTCCCTCTCACCTTCCCACCTCACTCATCCCTCCTCCAAATCTCACTCCTCCCTCACACCTCCCACCTTACTCATCCTTCCTCCAAATCTCACTCCTCCCTCACACCTCCCACCTCCAAACCTCACCCCTCCCTCCCACCCTCCCACCTCACTCATCCTTCCTCCAAATCTCACTCCTCCCTCACACCTTACTCATCCTTCCTCCCTCCATCTTCTCTTCTCCCTCAGTCACCACTCTCCCTCGTACTCTCACCTCACCCCTCCCTCACACCCGCCACCTCCCTCCACCATCCCTCACCCTCTCTCCTCCCTCCCACCTTGCTCCTCCCTCATCCTCACTCACGAACCCCTCCCTCCTCCCACATTCCTTCCTCCCGCACTCCCCCCCATTCACAACCCACCCTCACTGCAGAGCCCCCACCCACTTATACTCACCCACCACTCCCTCGTCCTCACTCACGACACCCCTCCCTCCTCCCATATTCCTTCCTCCCGCAATCCCCCCTCCCTATTCACAGCCCACCCTATTCACAGCACCCACACCCTCTCGTGCGATGGGACAAACCATATCTGCAGCCAATACTCCAAGTGTAACCTGACTAGAGTTATACAGAATGTAATATCCCGACATTTGACCTCAGTGCCTCGGCAGACGAAGGCAACCATGCCGTGCGTCTTGCTTACCACGCTATCAACCTGTGCAGACCCTTTTAACTTGGACCCCAAGATCCCCCCGTACCCCAGCGCCGTTAGGGTCCTGTCGTTAACTGTGTTCTGTCTCTGTACATCTCATCTCCCGAAGAGCAACGCTGCGAACTTGCCCCAATTAAACTGCATCTGCCGCTTCTCTGCCCACCTCTGTAACTCATCGGTAACATCTTGTATCCTTTGACAGTCCTCTTACCTCCCGCCAGCTGCCTCAGCCACCCGTCCACATCGTCATCCAGGTCACCTACAGGAATACCCTTCACTATCAGCAGAGGGATAGATCCCCGTGGAACGCCGTTAGTCACAGACCCCCAGCCAGAATAAGTCCCACCGACCTGCTACCCTCTGCCTTCTGAAATTAATCCCGAATCCGAATGGCCAGTTCACCATGGATCCCACTTCTAGATGTGGGCCCTTGTCGAAATCTCTCACAAAAATCTGCCGTGACTTGTCGGTGATGTTTCATGTTGCTCTCACTCTCTCTCTCCCCCTCTGACTTCCTCCTTCCCCCCCACTTTTCTCTCCCTGTTGCCTCTGCCCTCTCTACCTCCCTCCCCATCACTACCTTCACACCCTCTCTGCATACCCCTCCTCATCCCGCCTCTCTCTCTCTTCTCTTTCTTACTCTCTCACTTTCCCACCCCTCTCTCTTCCTCCCCTCTCCCTCTCCTGCCTCCCTCTCCCTTCCCTCTCTCCACTTTTCTTGCTCCCCTCTTACTCTCCACCTGTGCTCCCACCCTTTCTGCTCTATCTTGCCATTCTCTTGTCTTTTTTCTCCCCCCTCTCCCCCACCCTACAGACGCCGGTCCCTCCGCTCGCCTGATTGGCTGGCTGGAGTACGGGATGAGACTCACCCTGCCAGAGAACGAGGGCATCAGATTGGATGAGGAGGGGGATCCCCAGTGGATCTACCTCCCCACGGAGAGCCATCAGCCAGATCCCAGCCAGGTGACCGGGCTTCAGGAACACCAGGGAGACAATGGGGAGGCTTCAGGGGCCAGCCTGTTTGGTAGGGTGCAGAGGTCAATGTCGGGGTGGGAGTCGGGGGTCAGGGAGGAGGGATAAGTCAGGCTGATTTAGGGTGAGGGATTATAGTTGAGGATGGGGCAGATATCGGAGGCTGGGTAGGGGCCAGAGATGGGTTAGATTAGGGGTTGTATTTACAATTTAGATTCATGGTTTGTGTTTAGAAGTTGGGTTGAGGGTTTTGTCTTGGGTTTGGGTTTAAGATTCATGTTTAGTGTTTTTTCATGGTTCTGATTTGGGTTCTGGGTTTAGGATTTGGGTTCTAGTAGTAGGGTTAGGGTTCTGGTTTCAGATTTGGGTTCTGGGTTTAGGATTTGGGTTCTAGATTTAGGGTTTGGGATCTGGTTTCAGATTTGGGTTCTGGGTTCTAGATTTAGGGTTCAGATTCAGGGTTCAGATTTGGGTTCTGGGTTCTAGATTTAAGGTTCAGATTCAGGGTTCAGATTTGGGTTCTGGGTTTAGGATTTAGGGTTTGTGTTCAGGTTTAACGTTTGGCCTCAGGTTGGGGGCAGAGATGCCGACCAAGTCTGGCACGTCTCAGAAATGGGTCAGAGATCCCGGGAACAAGAGAAAACGTGCAGATGCTGGAAATCCGAGCAACACACACAGGACGGTGGAGGAACTCAGCAGGCCAGGCAGCGTCTATGGAAAAAGTACAGTCGGCATTTCAGTCAGTCCTGCCGAAGGGTTTTGGCCCGAAACGCCGACTGTACTTTTTTCCTGGATGTTGCCTGGCCTGCTGAGTTCCTTCAGCGTTTTGTGTGTGTTGCAGAGTCTGGGGAGACGGGACTGGAGCAGATGGGTTCAGGAGAGTCGGATCTGTTGAATAGCCTCGATCAGTGTGAGGGTGTTGGCCGAGCTCCTGGTCATCTCCTGGCGGATCGAGTGACATGGTCCCTGGAGATGAGAGGGGGCAGTTCCCCACCCCAGATTCCAGCAACAGGTTGGGAGATTCCAGGAGGTAACTCGGATCCTCCGCTCCATTCCAGATCCGCGCCCGTCTTCATCCTGAGCTTCACGGACGGCCGGTCGCGGAGAGGCCAGCACGGACCAGAGGAGCACAGGAAGGTAAAGTGCAGAAGGATCCAAAGGCAGGCCAGGACTATCAGGCAAAGAGACGCCAACGGGAGAGGCAACAAAGTTACAAAATAGATCCGATCCAGGGGTTTGAGGTGGGGGGAGGTTGGTTATATATAGAATAACACAACTTCAGGAGTGGGTTACAGGTTGGGATCTGACCTGGGGATTTATATATAGAATAACAGACCCCTGGGAGTGGGTTACAGGTTGGGATCTGGTCCAGGTGTTCATGGGGCTTATATATAGAATAACAGATCCCCGGGAGTGGGTTACAGGCTGGGATCTGATCCAGGGTTTCGGGGGTTTATATATAGAATAACAGATCCCTGGGAGTGGGTTACAGGCTGGGATCTGATCCTGGGGTTCGGGGGGTTTATAAATAGAATAACAGATCCCCGGGAGTGGGTTACAGGCTGGGAGATGTGGAGAAGATCTGGGATCAGAGTTAACTAAAGATGGAACTCCCTAATTCCCAGACACCAGACAGACTGTGGATATCGAGACGCAGACGCCAGATGACAGGGAGACGCAGTCGTCTGACAGCGATGAGCTAATTCATTTCCCACTGAGTCGCCTGAGACCGGTCAGTCTGGCTGGGTTGGGAGGGAGGGGAGGGAGGGGAGGGAGAAGGGGTGGGGGGGGGATGGAGAGGGGCTGGGGTGCAAAAGTGGGTGGAGGGGTGGGGAGAAAGGGGGAAGGGAGAGAGGTGGATGGAGAAGTGTGTGGGGAGAGAGGGGGGGATAGAGAGTAGAAGGAGAAGAGAGAGGGGGAGGGTGAGAGAGGGACAATAAAGAAGGAGGGGGAACGAGAGGGGAGGAGAGATGGGGAGAGGGAGGGAGGGGTGTGGTGTTTACAGCAAGAGGGAGATTAAAGCCTGACATCTTGCTTAATGGTATTGGTCCATGGCATAAAAAAAGGTTGGGAACACGAGGGAGGGAGGGAGGGAGAGGGGATTGGGGAAGTGCGATGGTGAGAGAGGAGAGGGGATGCCAGCTTTGGGGAGAGGGAGGAAGGAAAGGGAGAGGGGCTGAGGGGTGGGGGGAGAGAGGGGGTGTGACACAGTGGGGCGGGTGGGGGTCTCTCCTGTGCTGACCAGCCTCTGCTCCCCACCCCCAGGAGGACCAGCGCCTGCGGGTCGAGGTGCTGTGGCTCTCCCTACGTCCCGACTCCCCCCCGGCCAGGGACCCCGACATCCGGCAGCTCTTCGTGGAGTTCTGCCTTCCGGGGGTGGCCGGGGACGAGACCCCCACCTCCCTGCCCACTCCCCGCCGGGGGGAGAGGATATACTATCACTGGTGCAGGGGTGAGTCCGGGGAGGGAGCGGGCACGGTAGGTGGAGGGAGGGAAGTGGGTGGGGAGAATGAAGGAGAGGGCAAGTGAGAGAGGGGGCACAATGAGGGAGAGGGGAAGTGAGAGGGGGAGAATGAGGGAGAGGGGAAGTGAGAGGGGGAGAATGAGAGAGAGGGAAAGTGAAGGGGAGAATGAGGGAGAGGGGAAGTGAGGGGGAGAATGAGGGAGAGGGGAAGTGAGAGGGGGAGAATGAGAGAGAGGGGGAAGTGAGGGGGAGAATGAGGGAGAGGGGAAGTGAGGGGGAGAATGAGAGAGAGGGGAAGTGAGGGGGGAGAATGAGGGAGAGGGGAAGTGAGGGGAAGAATGAGGGAGAGTGGAAGTGAGAGGGGGGCAGAATGAGGGAGAGGGGAAGTGAGGGGGAGAATGAGGGAGAGGGGAAGTGAGAGGGGGGCAGAACGAGGGAGAGGGGAAGTGAGGGGAGAATGAGGGAGGGGGAAGAATGAGGGAGAGGGGAAGTGAGAGGGGGGCAGAATGAGGGAGAGGGGAAGTGAGAGGGGGAGAATGAGGGAGGGGAAGTGAAGGGGGAGAATGAAGGAGAGGGGAAGTGAGGGGGAGAATGAGGGAGAGGGGAAGTGAGGGGGAGAATGTGAGAGGGGAGAATGAGGCAGGGGAAAGTGAGAGGGGGCAGAATGAGGGAGAGGGGAAGTGAGAGGGGGAGCATGAGGGAGAGTGGAAGTGAGAGGGGGCAGAATGAGGGAGGGGGAAGTGAGAGGGGGAGAATGAGGGAGAGGGGAAGTGAGGGGGAGAATGAGGGAGAGGGGAAGTGAGGGGGAGAATGAGGGAGGGGGAATTGAGGGGGAGAATGAGGGAGAGGGAAGTGAGGGGAGAATGAGGGAGAGGGGAAGTGAGGAGGAGAATGAGGGAGAGGGGAAGTGAGGGGGAGAATGAGGGAGAGGGGAAGTGAGGGGGGAGAATGAGGGAGGGGGAAGTGGGGGAGAATGAGGGAGAGGGGAAGTGAGGGGGAGAATGAGGGAGAGGGGAAGTGAGGGGGAGAATGAGGGAGAGGGAAGTGAGGGGGAGAATGAGGGAGAGGGGAAGTGAGGGGGAGAATGAGGGAGAGGGGAAGTGAGAGTGGGAGAATGAGGGAGGGGAAGTGAGAGGGGGAAGAGGGAAAAGATGAGGAGAGGTGGTGGAAGGAAGAGTTGGTTGAGAATAGGGAAGAGGGAATAGGTGAGGGAGAGAGGAAGGGGATAGAGTGGAGACAGGAGGGGAATAGAGATGGGGAGAGAGGAAAAAGGGGTGAAAGGGGGAGAGGGGTCTGGGGAAGAGAGAGATGCGGAGGGAGGGGGTTGCTAGACAGGGGGTGGGGGAGAGAACGTGTCCCTGTGCCCACTCACTCTCTCTACCCTCAGTTATTCCCCTGGACCCAGAGCGCGACGCCCATCAGCGGCAATTCCTGTATGCACACCTGCAAGGTGGAGAGCCCGACCTCGGCAGGTAGGGAGGGGACGCGGGGGGTGGGGGGAGGCGTCCGTGTTGGATTCGGGTCCCGCGGGCGGAGGAGAGACCCTGTCCCACGTGTCGTGTGGCTCTGCAGGTTGCGGTTCACGGTGGTGAGCGAGCCGCTGGAGGAGGACAGCGAGTGCGAGGACGTTGGATATTCCCACATCCCGTTGGCTTGGATCCATGAGACCGGACAGGATATCGTCCAGCAGGAGTTTGACAGTGAGTGTCCCACTGCCCTGAACCTCCGGATTAGAATCCACCCCCATCCTCCATTCCTCCCGGGGATATTCAATACATAAACCCCTCAGACCCACGGGTCACATCCTAGCCTGTAACCCTCTGCCGGGGACCTTCCCAATCCACGCACAACCCCCTGGACGCTCCCTGCTCGACCAGACTGACTGGATTTCTCTCCCTGCTTTCCAGTCCTGGACGCCGGCCGGGAGACGGACGTCATCGGAACACTCTCCCTCTCCGTGGAGGGAGCGCCAGCTCTTCGCGCCGTCTCTGCCGAGTTCTCCAGGAAGGCCGTGAGCTCCGCCCGTCGCAACGTCCTGGGTTGACGACTCGGCGCCCCGGCGTGCAGGCTGGAGTCCGCTCGGCAGCCCAGGCCCTGCTGGCCCTTCCCCGATCTCCTCCTCTCGACCCTCTGTCCGTATGCTGCCACCTCCCTCCAAGTGCTTGAGGTTCAGTGCTGGTTGGACCTCACACCCCCCCCCGCCGCCCGCCCGCTGAGGAGACCCTCCTGCAAGTCCTCGGTCTGAGACTGGGATGCCTGGATGTGTAGATCCCACCCCTACCCCATTCAACAGATCTTCCCTTGGTCTACAGGTACCCCCCCTGCCATGCCCCATCCACTCAATCCTCCCCCAGCTCCACTCCTCCCCACCACATCCACCTGTCCTTCACTGGGGAGTCCAGACCTGAAAGTAGTCTCCCAGGACTGGTTTGCCCAAGGGCTCCGGGTTACCCCAGGCAAGGCGTCTCCACTCTCAGGATCAGCTTGCCTTCCCGCTCGCTGGGTGTCCTTGCCCGTTAGCGGTCAGTGGGGCGGTGGACAGGGGCACCCTCTCTCTCCGTGTCATCGATACTGTCCATCCCAAGGCGGGGGAGGCGGGGGCCTGGTGTGTCCCCTGGGTCGAGTTCCAGGCAAGGAGCCTTGCGGGTCAGGGAGGTGAGCATGGAGCTGGGATCACTGCTTGGAGCTGTGAGTTATGACTATGGCACAGGCCTGGTTGGGAGGGGGAACAGGGTTGGCAGCCGCTGTTCCTGGGTTTCGATGTTTCAAGGGCGGTAAAAGAGGTGGGCAAGTGACATTACTGACCGGGGGGGGTGGGGGGTGGAATGTCGCAGCAGCACTGGGACAGGACTTACTGCGGGGCTCCTTAGGGAGAAGAGAGTTTTTCTTCCTTCTCCCATCTGCGTGAGGTGTGGGACATCTGAGAAATTTTGAAATTTACTGTGCTCACGGACTTCTTTATCAAGTTATGATATTGTGCACTGTCGTAACTATATGTTATAATTATGTGGTTTTGTTAGTTTTTTCAGTCTTGGTCTGCCCTGTGTTTTGTGATATCACACCGAAGGATATATTGTATCATTTCTTAATGCATGCATTACTAAATGACAATAAAAGAGGACTACATGTCTTCATAATCATCATCATAAACACAACAAAAATCTCCATCACTGCTGGGGTTGTACTGTAGCCAATAGCCATCAGGAGAGGGAGGAACAGATACACAGGCGGATTATGGAGATGTGTAAAAGTGACAAGGAGACTTTAGCTTCCCCGATATTGAAGAGGACCTTCCTTAGAACCACGGGCATAGATAGGGCAGAGTTTGTTAGGTACATCCTGATACACTGTGTGGACCATCCAGCTAGGCTGTCTTGGACCTTGTACTGGGAAATGAGCCTGGACACGGGGCTCTCTTTTCAGTGGGGAGCATTTGGAGAACAGTGATCACAACTCAGAAGGTTTTCAGATTATTATGAATAAACGCAAGTCTAGACCTTGTGGGAAAGTACAAAAATGAAGGGGTGGGGTGCAAATTACAATACTTGTAGAAAGGAGTTACGGAGAGTTAACTGGGAGCTGTTGTTACTGGGCAAGTCTGTGTCTTCTGGCATGTAGGAGTTATTTCAAGACTAGATCAGAGTTCAGTAAGGAGGAAAGACAAGGATGGGAAGAGAAGGGAGGCTTGAATGATCCGAGTTTAGTGAAAATATAGAAGCTGAAAGCAGATAGGGTTCCTGAGGGATGCAAAGGAAGCTGGAAAGAACTCGTGCAGGGGCCGTGTAAAGTTTTTGGCAAGTAGGAGTAGGGTGTCCCAAGGCAACGTATGCACACAGTCAGTGGCCAGTTTATTACGTACCTCCTGTGCCTAACAGGCTGACCACTTAGTGTATGTTCACCATCTTCCACTGCTGTGGCCCATCCACTTCAAGGTTCGATGTGTTGTATATTCAGAGATGCTCTTCTGCACACCTCTCTTGGAAAACACAGTTATCTGAGTTACTGATGCCTTGCTGAAAACTGGCCATCCTCATTAACAAGGCACTTTCACCCACAGAACTGCTGCTTACTAGATGTTTTTCTTCCCCCACACCATTCTCTGTAAATCTAGACTGTCGTGTGTGAAAATCCCAGATCAGCAGTTTCTGAGATACGCAAACCACCCCATCTGGCACCAACAACCAAAGTTACTTTGTTCACATTTCTTCCCCATTCTGATGTTTGGTCTGAATTTCAGCTGAACCTCTTGACCATGTCCACGTGCTTTAATCAATTGAGTTGCTGCCACATGACTGGCCGATTAGACATTTGCATTAACGAGCAGGTTTAACTCATGAAGTGGCAACTGAGTCTACATCGTGGTGGGTCGCAAAGAAGAGGGCAGGACCACTCAGAAACATGGGGGGGGGATTTATACCTGGATCAGGGGAGTGGACAAGGACTTCAAATTGACGTTTACCAAGCAGAAGGATGTGGCGAGTGGTGGGAAGGGGCAGTGAGATCGGGGAGTAAATGCTGCCGGGTTCCTTAAAGGATATTAAGGTAGATAAGTCCACAAGAGTCTTTTGAGAGGTGAGATTGCTGGAGGACATTACTGATCAACAGGAGAGATTGCATTCTGGCAGGTCAAACCAGGGTAGGACATATACAGTGAAAGGTAGGGACCGAGGAGTACAAGAGCATAGTTCCCTGAAAGTGAAGTAATATAGAGACAGGACAGTGAAGGTGTTTGGCATTGAGTACAGGAGTTGGGAAGTCCTGTTGCAGTTGTTCAAGACACTGAAGAGGCTGCACTTGGAGTACCGTGTTCAGTTTTGGAAAGATGTTATTAAACTAGAGAAGATTTACCGGGATGTTGCCTGGACTTGGAGGTCCTGCATTATAAGACCAGGACATTATTCCCTGAAACACGGGAGATTGAGGGGATGATGTCATACAAGATCACAAGAGCTTAGGGTGAAATCAGTCTTTATGCCCAGGGAGGGGTTGCTAAAGGTATAGATTGAAGGTCAGAGGCGAGAGATTTAGAAGGGACATCAGGGGCAGCCTTTCCACACAGCATTTGGAACGAGGTGCTAGAAATAGTGGCTGAGGTGAGCTCATTAGCAACATTTATAAGATAAACAATGGATGGAAAGGTTTAGAGGGGCCTGGACAGGTGGGACTCGCTCCCTGGGCAAGTTAGGCTGAAAGACTTGTTTCCATGTCGTATGCCCAAGATAAACAGGGAATATTCTGGAAACTGTAGACAATGGTCTTGTGTTAGTGGTAGGATTGATGAGCATTTGGGAAACCATGGCCTGATCCAGGACAACCGGCAGGGTAGGTCACGTCTTACTAACTGGATCGAATGTTTTGAGGTGGTGAAGAAGGTGACTGACATAGGAAGGGCTATGAACGTTGCCTACACAGGCTTTAGTAAGGTGTTTGACCAGATCCCTCATGGGAGGCTCATCCCGATTAAAATGGACGGGATCCAGTGAATTGTGTGTTTGGATTCACATTCAGCTTGCCCCTAGAGAGGATAGTGGTCGATGGAACTTATTCTGACTGGAGGGTCCATGACTGGTGTTGTTCCACAGGGATCTGTACTGGGACCTCTGATGTTTGAGATATAAATAGGCTGTATGAAAATATAGATGGGTGGGTATGTCTGCAGAAACACAGCTGGAAAAAGGATTTAGTGCTTTCCTGGCGTATATGATGAATAAACGCTTCTCGGGTTTCCAGCTGGGTACAGATATCAATTATAACTGATGTTTCGATGACAAACTCTGCCACCTCTACCGATAAGGGTGTCAGAGTTTGTCATCGAAATGTCGGTTATAATTGATACCTGTACCCGGATGGAAGCCCGAGAAGAGTTCATGCCACAATAATTAATGGTACTGTGGAGAGTGTAGGTTGCCAAAGGATACAGCAGATCCTTTGCCCTCTCTCTCCGTGACGGTGAGACTATGAAAACTGCCCCAGCTGCCTTGCTCCGTGCCCACTAAAACGATGAACTGATAGAGGGTTTGGGGTTCAGATCTGAGGACTCAATTTGGTTCAGAATATTGTTCAATTGTTTACATGATGTTTTTTTTCTCTTGCGTAGCAGGTGTTGGTCTTTCTTGTTTTTTCTTCAATTGGGTTCTTGCTTTATGACTGCCTGTAGGAAGACACATCAAGGTTATATATTCCTTGATAATAAACTTACTTTGGATATTGATCATTTGCAGATATCAGTGAAAAAATGGCAGATGGATTTTAACCTGGGCAAGTGTGCACTTTGGGAGGTAAAGGGACAGGGCCCTTAAGTGTTGACATGCAGAGAGATCTTGACGTTGAAGTCCACAGCTCCCTGAAAGTAACCACACAGGTTGATAAGGTGGTAGATGTTTATCTTCATAGGGCAGGGCAGTGAGCCCAAGTTATGCAGCTGTAAGTATTTAGATAGGACACACCTCGGAGTGTTGTACATAGCTCTGGTCACCCCATTACAAGAAGGATGTGGAGAGGGTACAGAAGAGGTTCACCGAGATCGTATACACAAGAAATCGTGCTGATGCTGGAATACTTACGCAACACACACAAGTTCCTGGAGGAACTCAGCAGGTCGGGCAGGGAATATAACCGTCAATGTTTTGGGCAGAGACCCACCGAAGAAGAATCATGGGTCGCAACATCGACTGTTCGTTCCTCAATAGATAGTGCCCGATCGGCTGAGTTTTACCAGCATTTCATAGCAGGTTGCTGCCTGGATTAGAGGGCATGTGCTACCTAGAGGTGTTGGAAAAATGGGTTTTCTCTGGAGTAGAGGAGGCTGAGGGGAGACTCGATAGAGGTTTGTAAGAATTATGAGACATAGATAGAGCAGACAGCTGGAATCTTTCTCCCCAGGATGGGCAATTTTGAATGAGCACAGTCTGCAGATGACAAATACTGAGCTGAACTGAACTGAATATAACTGGACTCTATTCAATTTTGTGTTAGTCACTCTTATGCATGGCATTTGAGCGATGTATGTTTGTGTGTGTGGGTGGAGGGAATTTGATGTTATTCTTTGAATGGGTTCTAGTTTTGTTTTGTGGCTCTCTGTGGGGAAGGCGAATCTCAGGGTTGTATCCCTCAAACATACTCTGAATCTTAGAAATGTCTAATGCCAGAGAGCATTAGTTTAGAGGAGATGCACAGGGCAAGTTATTTATTGATAACACACAAGAGGTGATGCTGGAGGTAGCTACAATGGAGGGATGTGCACACTTTCAGAAGGGATTTTGTTGATGTGGCATTGCGTTTGGCACAGACATCATGTTTGTGCGGTGTATCGCTGTTCTACAGACATACCGCCAGCCCAGCCCATTTGACACGCAATCATTAAAAGGCAAGTCCCTTTGGCCCTCGACTCCCCTGTCCTTCCTGGCCGGCCCAGTGTCCGGGAGACCCGTTGTGCCATTAAACCCTGTGCAAGTGTCGCTGCTGGATGTTCACTGATGGTAGGGTGGGGAAGGGACAGTGGGAGAAACCAAAGCTTGTAACTCAGTAACAAACAGATCAGGGTCTGCGGGAGGAGAGAGAAAGACAAGAGACACTTGCCATCTGTTTTATATAAATTGTACTTTAATGAGAAAAAAACTCACAACAATCAAAATGAAAAATAAAAAAAAAAATGGGGAAGGAGCCGCGAATCAGAAGATACTGTCTCCTCTGACAGAACCCGGATACTGTCTGGTCTGACAGAACCCAGACGCCACCCCCAGATGCATCTGGCCTGGCAGCACCCGGACCCCAGGTCACAAAGACAGGAGCTGGACGGTGCTGCCCCCCACCCAGACGCCACTGGCCTCTCCCACGTAGGCGCAGACGAAGCAACCTGCCAGGAGGGTGGGGGGGGGTGGGGGTGGCAGGGCGAGACGCCGCCCTTCCAGCTCAGACAGGGTCATGTGTCTGGTCCAGGTAATACTGGAGAGGCTGGTTCCATGAGGATACCCCACCCAGACAGGCCTCTCTGCAGGTACACTCCTGTCCCAGCCAGCCAATCTCAGCCAACTATTCTCCCACCCCCACCACTGAGGGGGAGAGAGGGTGCTGGGGACTGGGAGGACAACACAGGCAGCGCATACACACACACACAACCCCCTCCACAGGGCCACACACACAGGGGGATAAACAGACAAGGCTCACACACAGTCAGACACAGCAAGCACACACAGTCACAAGGATCAACACATATGCGGAAATGAGAGAGAGCACACACACGGGGCGCAGACAGACAGATACACACAGACCAGGGTCAGTGTGCGCACACACACACGGGTCAGTTAGGACAGTGCCCAAGCACCCCCCCACCCCACACACCGAGGGGGACAGCTACTCTTTCCAACGGGGGATGTTAATAGGCAAGGGAGGGGTGAGAGTGGGAGGCTCTGTAGAGGGGGAGGGGAAAGGGGCAGAGAGAGAGAGACCCCTCCCAAGACGTTTCTAGAAATTGTCACATTTGAAATTGGTCCATGGCATATTAACAGAGAATAGGTTGGTGGGCAGGGGGGTCGGGGAGAGGGTGGGGGGGGGGGGGGTAACAGATCACTTCCGCCTCCGTTTCCTGTTTCCCATGTTGGCAGTGGAACCCTTCCGCTTCCGGCTGCGGGTATCGTCTTCATCCTCGCGGAATTCCCGGTCCGCTGAGATGGGGGGGAAGAGAAGAGTGGGGAGGTTATACACGAGGCACAACTCTAACCCCCGTACATCACTCCCCTGCCCCTCCCAACACCATCCAGCTAAAGATGCTTCGGCCCACTGCCTCTATGCAAACCGTCCCTTCCCCATTCTACCCGAGTGACACTTTCCTGGATCAGCCCGTTGCAGGAAGGGTGAGGGGGCTTTGGGGCTGCTGCAGAAGGGGGTCACCAACCAGGACACTACCTGGATTAGAGGGCATGAGCTACAAGGGGGGGTTGGACAGACTTGGACTGTTGTCTCTGGAGGGGCAGAGGCGGCGGGGAGACCTGAGTGAGGTTTAGAAGATTAAGGGATGTATAGACAGACGGTCGGAATGGTTACTCCCCTACCACACAGTTACAGAGAAGTGCAGCACCGATACATGGCCTTTGGCCCAGTTCATGCTGACCAGTGGCCACTCAGCCAGTTCCAATTTCCTGCGTTAGGCCCATATTCGATTCCATGTGCTTCTGAGATGACACTACTACACCTGACAGCTCATTCCACTCACTCACCAGGAAAAGTTGCCCCCTGGGCCCCTTTTAAATCTCCCCCCTCTCACCCGAAACCTATATCCACTAATTTTGGACTCCCCTACCCTGAGGTAAAACACCATCACCATCCACTTTATCTACACCTCCAGTCGTTTTAAACACTTCTAAGGCTTGACCCTCGTTCTCCTGCGTAAAGACCCAGCCCAGCAAACCTCTCCCTAACTCAGTCCCTCCAGTCCTGGCAACACCGAACACAGAACAGGTCCTTTGGCCCAAACTGTTGTGCTGAGTTAATTTAGCTAGCAATTTAATTACCAAAATTGTCTGTTCTGCCTTTACAATGCCCATTCCCCCCTCATTTCTTGCACATTGATGTGCCTGCAGCTCTTGAATGCCATCTGTGTAAACAAATCTTCCCGGAATCTCTCGCCTCGTAAATCTTTTCTGCGCTCATTCCAGAGCACTGAAATGTCTGATACCAGAGAACAGGCGAGAGGATTAAGGAGGCATAGAAGGCAAGTGGCGGGCTCCTGGAATGTACTGCCAGGGGTGGTGGTGGTAGTGGAGGCAGATACAACAGAGGCTGTTAGACAGGCACGTGGATGTTCAGAGGAAGATAATGGCAGATAGAAGCGATTTAGTCTAATTCTGCATCACATTGGGCAGAGACACTGTAGGCTGAAATGTTGTTATATTCTGTCTTTCTACACCGACTATTCAAATGTCTGTCTAAACGTCCCTTAAATGTGATGACTGTGCCTGATTCCAACACTTCCTCCATCAGCAAGTTCCAAATATCACCTACCCCTCAGATTCCCTTCCCTTCAACCTTAACCTACACCCTCTTGCTTTTGAATAGCCCTACTGCGAGAGAGAGATTCTCAAACTTATACCCCCTCCTTCACTGCATTGAAAGCAGTCCCAGCCTGCGCAGTCTCTCCCCGTCAGTAAAGTCCTCCAGCCTGGACAGTAAACAAACAAATCCTCCTCATCAAAGGCAACAATGATAAAACTGTTCAGTGAGAACTTTCTCCCAGAAGATCAGTTTGGGTTCGGCCAAGGTCCCTCAGGATCGTTGCTTGTTAGGGTCTTGTTCCAAACATGGATAGAAGCAGTGAGAACAGAGTTATCTGCCTTCGACATCAAGCCAGCCTTGGATGGAATCAAGGAGACCAGGCTGCTGGAGCCACTGGCACTGAGTCATAGTCAAACACCACAGAAACAGGCCAGTCGGCCAACCAGACTAACCCTATTTGTCTGTGTTTGGCCCATATCCCTCAAAACTTTTCCTATCCATGTACAAAACCCTGCAAAAGGTTCAGGCTCATATATATAGCTAGGGTATCTAAGACTTCTGCACAACTGTAGTAATTTTATGTATTGCACTGTACTGCTGCTGCAAAAGGAAACAAGTTTCATGACATATGTGAGTGATGATAAGCCTGATTCTGATCTGGGTCTCTGTTGTGGACTGACAGTGGGAAGGGGGCAGGGAGAGGGGAATCACGGTTGGGAAAAGGGGAAGGGAGTGGGGAGGGAGTGGGAAGCACCAGAGAGACATTCTGTGACAATCAATAAACCAATTGTTTGCAATCAAATGATCTTGCCTGGTGTCTCAGGGCTGGGTGTGTCTGCACTGACACCAGCCCCTGGCACTCCTCCTCTGCCACCTGTCCCACACCCCTCCTGTGGCACTCCATCCTCACCACTCCTGATATCCATCAGATTTACAAACTCACTCTCTGCTCCATGCTGCCAGATATAGTACTGTGCAAAAGTATTAGGCATTCTGGCTATATACATGTGCCTAACACTTTTGTACAGAGCTGTACCTGTCCAGGTGCCTTTTACAGGTTGTTGATGTCACTACACGAACCACTGACTCATTCCATATACGGACCCCTCTCCAGGTGAAAAAGCTGCCCT
Source organism: Mobula birostris (assembly GCF_030028105.1). Taxonomy (NCBI): domain Eukaryota; kingdom Metazoa; phylum Chordata; class Chondrichthyes; order Myliobatiformes; family Myliobatidae; genus Mobula; species Mobula birostris. The sequence continues at coordinate 16,746,019 of NC_092379.1, forward strand.
TCAGGTTCCTCTTAAATCTCCCTTTCATCTTAAACCTGGTTCTTGATTCTCCAATCCCGGGGGAAAAGACCATGCACATTCACCTTATCCGCACCCCTCTTGATTTTACACACCTCTATAATGTCACAGTCAAGGAATGAATCCCAACCCCTCTCTATCGCTCAGTCCCTCAAGGACTAGTGGCAGTGTCCCTCGATTTTTCCCTGCACCTTTTCCAGTTTAATAACCTTTTCTATAGCAGGGTGATCAAAAGTGAACAACCTCACCGAGGTCTTGTACAATTACAACACATTTTCCCAACCGATGAAGGCTAGCGCGGCAAATGCCTTTGTCACCACCCGGCAATGCCTCTTTCAGGGAACCATGTACCCGTACCCTTAAGTCACTCAGTTCTACGACACTCCCCCTCCAGAAGTCCTACCCTAATTTGCCTTCCCAAAACCTCACACTCAGCAAAATTAAACTCCATTCACCTGTGATACCACAAGATCCTAATTCCAGGGTCACGGTAAAAAACGTCCTCTAGACCCTCTCCAATGCCAGCACATTCTTTCTCAGATAAGGGGTCTACTCCAAATGTGTTCTGATAAAGCCTCACCATTACATCCCTGTTGATAATGTAGGTCAGAGTTTGATCAGGAAAGCACCTTTATCCTCTCTGCCTCCTGTCACCAAGACTACCTCGGATCCAGTTGCCCCCGGCTCTCTTGTGCCTCAGTCTCCCGTGTGGGGCCTGTGGAAGCCCTCACTATAACCTACGCCCACTGCACTTCGGCAAAGCAGAGAGGGCTGGGACATAGTGAACAGGGAGGAGTGCTGTAGAGGGGCAGTGTGACACCTGCACTCATCCGTGGCTGACAGACAGCTGTTACTGTCTGGGGAAGGCGAGCGGAGTGGGAAGGAGCCTCAGCAGAGTCATTACTCACCTCGTCGGGCTTCCTCTTCTAACTCGTCCCAGTCTTTGCCGCTCTCCTCGCTGCCCAGAGACTCCTCACTCACTGCGAGAACAAGGTGAGACGTTACACCAGGGAGACAGACTGCCCTCCCTCATCGTCACCGCTTACACTCTACACCGTCCCCTCCTCTGCTCAGAAAAGTTACACCAGGGAGACAGCACCCACTCCCCTACACCAGAGCCCAGAGGTTTCACGTGCACCGGGAGAGGGGGAAGGAAAACATTACACCAGGGAGAGAGCCAGCCCTCCCTCCGTCCCTCCACTCAGATGGACACACTCACCAGACTCCTCAGTCTCCGAGGAGTAATCCTCATCGCTGTCCTCATCTTCAGCCTCGTCGTCGTCTTCCGAGGGGTTAAAGGTTTCATCCTCGAGCTCTGACTCGGAGTCCTGACTTTCGGCCTCACTGCCCTGTGGAGTGAGAGGCAACAGTTAACACACTGGCGGCGAAGGTGAAAAGGGAGTGAATAGCGCGAGGGCGCAAACAGCACAGGACTGGGGTGAGGAGAAAGAGAGAGACCGGAATAGAAATCAGTATGCATGAAAGGTGCAGGGGCCATTAGAGAACTTGCTCCCTCCCTACCTCTCCCTCTGGCTCCAGGAACGACCAGCCCCCCTGCTCGAAGAAGCCCTCCGGATCATCCACGATTGTCTTCATGATCTTGGTCCAGTTGAGGGACTGGACGCCCTCGGTGTACTTCAGGTCACACGAGCTGTCGTTGGAAGAAGAGCAATTCAGAGCGGTGAGGGCACAGATCAACCTCCCCACTCCCCTCCCATCACCGACTCCCCGGGTCAGAGACAAAGCAAAGCTCCCTCCACACTGCACATTTGCCTCCAGAGGCAGGAGGTGATATCCTGGCTGAGGCCCCATCTCATCAGGTGTTGCTGTGGCTCAAGCCTGTGCAGCGACTGGGTTTGCCTCCGCTCAGCCGGGTGCTGCTCCCACACAACTTGAGCCGTCTCTCATCGACACCCACAGTTACTCATGGATGCAGGTGGGAGGTAGCTGTACTGGTTACTGCTCCACACCTTCCATTTCCTAGCTCTCGTCCACCACCCTGACATGCAACGAGGGGGAGTGCCAGTGGAAGACATGCAACGAGGGTGCCCACCTCACACACACGGTGGACTTGGGGTGCAGGCTGCTGCACAGGGCACTGTCCTGCAATAAGTTCGCAAATCTCCTGGCTTCTACAGACCAGGTACCACGTGTACATGGAGTGTGCGAGGCTGCAGACAATATTCATACACCTGCAGGGGCTGCTCCTTGCCTTCTGGTCCCACCCTCTTCATATTTGATCACTCAGTAAAGGGAGGCGGATGTCCCAGTAAACTTGCTCCTGGGACTGGCAAAGGTAAATACCCGAGGGTCCTGGAGTGGGCATCACAGGATTCTGCCTGCATTGTCTACTTAATAGTCTGTGTGAAAACAGTCCGTGAGAAAAGAAACTGTGTCCAACAGGTACCCTGGAGGTGCTGTAGAACAGTAAGGCAGCACAGGGGATAAATGTTATTCTTGACAGTGACAGGAACATTTTAATTTAGTTTGTCATTGAGTCTGTGTTTGTGGTATTATTATAGAATTGCAAATTGGCAATAAACGTAGTTTTTGCCATTCATGGGGTGAGGTTCTCTCCACACCGTCCCATCACACACTCCCGGGGTCAGACACAGAGTGAAACTCCCTCCACACCGTCCCATCACACACTCCCGGGGTCGGACACAGAGTGAAGCTCCCTCCACACCGTCCCATCACACACTTCCGGGGTCAGACACAGAGTGAAACTCCCTCCACACCGTCCCATCACACACTCCCGGGGTCAGACACACAGTGAAACTCCCTCCACACCGTCCCATCACACACTCCCGGGGTCAGACACAGAGTGAAACTCCCTCCACACCGTCCCATCACACACTCCCGGGGTCAGACACAGAGTGAAACTCCCTCCACACCGTCCCATCACACACCTCCGGGGTCAGACACAGAGTGAATCTCCATCCACACCATCCCATCACACACTCCCGGGGTCAGACACACAGAGTGAATCTCCCTCCACACCGTCCCATCACACACTCCCGGGGTCAGACACACAGAGTGAATCTCCCTCCACACCGTCCCATCACACACTCCCAGGGTCAGACACAGAGTGAAACTCCCTCCACACCGTCTCATCACACACTCCCGGGGTCAGACACAGAGTGAAACTCCCTCCATACCGTCCCATCACACACTCCCGGGGTCAGACACAGAGTGAAACTCCCTCCACACCGTCCCATCACACACGCCCGGGGTCAGACACAGAGTGAAACTCCCTCCACACCGTCCCATCACACACTCCCGGGGTCAGACACAGAGTGAATCTCCATCCACACTGTCCCAGGGTCAGAATGTGAAGATCCCCCTGCACTGTCCCACCACACACAGTCGCAGCTGAGAGCCAGTGACACCACCTACTTCAGCCATTCCTTGATGGGGTCGAGAGAGGCGACGGGGATGGCGTTGATCATAGTGACCTTCTTGCTGTAATCCTTGTAGACGATCACCATGTCAAAGTTCTTTAGGTGGAACTGCACCCTCTCAAAATGAACCAACTCCACCTCATCCAATGTCACCACGAACGGAGGCTGCAACAACAGCAGGAGATACGTCAGAACTGCCGGGTATTGGAGACCTACAGCAATGCTGCAGATACGGACCATGCCAAACATGATGCCTACCAAGCTGGTCCCAACTTCCTATGTTCAGCCCATACCCCTCCACGTACCTCTCCAAGTGCTTCTTAAATACTATAGTGTATGCCTCAACCACTTCCTCTGACTCTTCACCCCCTGTGGAATAAAGGTTGCCTCTTGCCCTTATTAAAACGTTCCTCTCACTCTAAGCCCATGTCTGGTAGTTTTGGACTCCCTAACCCTGGGGAAAAGGCCGTCACTGTCCACCTGACCTATGCCTCTCATCATATTTATCACTTCTAAAGGCTGGCCCTCGTTCTCCTACATTCCAAGGAACAAAGACTTAGGCTGGCCAACCTTTCACTATAATACAGCCCTCTGGTCATGGATATTAAGAGTGATTTTTAGAGCAAATAACTTCACCTGACTTCAGCCACTAGTCTTCAAGTTCAAATATGAACGACGAATTAAATCTAATATGCAGCTCTGAACAACGGGTCCCTATGATCCGTGAACCAGGTAAATTGGAAGAACAGACCATGATGACTTAAATTCATTACTCGTGTGTATTTCAGTGTCTGTAATACAGGTGCGAACAGGGAGCTGTGATGGTCGGGAGATCCAAGCATTTGAAACTGTTACATGTAATTCAAAGGAAGCATTGTAGACATGGAACTGTCCTTTGGTCTTCAGCTTATAAAATATCATGTAATGGTGGGCCAGGCAGACCTCCTGCTCTGAAAGGGTCTCCCTCTCTCTCCACCCCACCCCCCATAACTCCAAAGACTGTCAGCTTATTTATGATATTTTATTGAATAGAGACAGCTTCATACCAGTACTTCTCTGGTACCTTTCACTGTAATACAGGCCCTCTAGTTCTGGCAAAGTCCTCATAAACCTTCTCTGCACTCTCTCCAGTTGAGCCACGTCTTTCCTAAGATAGGCAGATCAGAAGTATACACAGCACTTCAACAGCCTCATCAATGATATTTACAACTCCAGCACTACTGAGGATGTGCGACAACTTACTGGTGGTTTTCAAAGCGAGAAATACAACTAAATACTTTATTAATAACGCGTTTCTGTAAAACAAAAATTATGGTAAACAATCACCTCAAACAAAGGCGAGGCTAACCGAGGGCTAAAGTGTGTGTGCGGGAGCAAGGTTGAGGCATGTCCGCGATGGAACTGGAGAGTGCGAGGTGGAGAAAAGTTGAAGCAGAGGAGTTTCGGAGTCTACCACTAAACTGAGAGTGAGCTTTGACTGATCTAAGCACCAGACCGATTTGGAAAGGTCAGGTACGGGACAAAATGTGGCAGCAGGGTCCAGGCCCAGAATGCATCAATGTGATGGAGCCCAGGTCCTAGTGCAAGGAACAACACAATGTTTGCATGATTTAAACAGCCAGTAAGATGCATTGAAAAGGCGGGGTGTCAGGACCAGAGACCAGGGTCCGGCTGTTCCTTGACGTTTACTCTGCTCTTCAATGCACTGAGGCTGAGGCCGTGGGCCTGCTCTGGGTTGTGTCAATGGAATCATTTTTGTTCTAAATGCTATTCACTTACTTTTATTGTCTGCATGATTTGAGTTTTTTTTTCCTCTCTGCACATTGGGTGTGGATCTTTTTTTTAAAAAATAGGTTCTTTTGGGTTTCTTATTTTGTGGCTGACTGTGAAGAATCTCAAGGTTGCATAACGTATACATATTTCAAACTTGAACTACAATAGTTGTATTATCCAGTGGAGATGAAAACCGTGCACAATGCTCCCAGTGTGGGTCTGTCCCAGGGATATGGAAACGGGAACTGTACATAGTGCTCCCAGTGTGGGTCTGACCCCAGACAGGGAGATATGAACTGTGCACAATGCTCCCAGTTTGGAACTGACCTACGATAGAGAGAGAGGAACCACGCCAAATCTAACACTCCTGAGACACTGAGGTACCTGCGAGACAATGATGCACTCACCCATTCTGTTACATTGACCAGGGAGCTACTGGTGGGCTGCAACATACACGTACTCCTGTAGGGAGCTCCGTTAAACCTGGGAGGAAGAAAATGAGAGAGCTGTGAGAGACTGTGGTGGATGAGGGAGGGGAAGAGTGAAACTGGGGTAGGGCAACAGACTGAGGGAAGTAAGGAAAAGGGATAGTGAGAAAAAGAAAAGAGTAATGGGGAGGATATGAGAGATGGCAGGAGGAATGGGATGAGGGGAGGTTTGGGTGGGGAATAGATGAGTTGGGGGTGGGATGAGGGGATGCTTGAGTGCAACAGATGATGTGGGGGTGGCAGAAGGAGGGATGGGATGAGATGAGAGGGGAGGTTTGGGTGGAATAGATGAGGTGGGGCGGGGGGTGGATGGCAGTATGGGACCAGGAACTGGCAATAGACTCCAGCTGCAGGGTGGATGAAGGACAGAGGGTTGGGAGGGATGGCTCAGGAACTGTGGACTGACCACAGGTAGCTGGGGGGGGGGGGGAGGGGTATGCAGGGGAAGGACTGCAGACTGACCCTAGGTCACGGAAGGGGACCTCAAACTCCAGCTCCTCTTTGGTCAGTGCCTCCACCTTCTCAATGAAGTTTTTGAAGGCCGTCTTCAGCTTGTGCCTCATCTCCCGCTCCAGCTGTGGACAGAGGTGGGAGAAGTCAGTCCTAGGGTCACCCCTCACCAACAACTCAACCCCCAGGTAACCTCCTCACCACCCTCCCCGCCCCAGACATTGTCTAACTTCACCCCCTCCCTTCCTAGGACACCGTGCCCCTTAACCTCACCCCCCCCCATGGACACACAGCCTCACCCCCTGGTACCTGCTCAGCGTAAAGGTCATCGCGGTCGTGCATGTGTTGATGTTTGCCCAGGTCGGTGGTGATTTCTCCCACCTCTGTGTAGAATTGCACATCGGTGTGCCGTCTCTTCCCGAACATGATGGCGTTCTGCAGGAGGGAGAGGATTACTTCCTACTGGCCCCAATCCATCACTGACTCAGTCCCAAACCCCATAAGCGCTGGGCCAATCCTCACCAGACTGAACGCAGTCCAACCTGGACTAAACCCCACCAGTCAGAATTCCGGCGAGCCCAGGTCAAGCCTATACATGGCATCCTGGGGAGTAAGGGAGGGTTAATTCCCAGAGCCAGAAGGGGTCAGGGTCAATCCCCACGAGTCCCAACCAGGTTACACACGTACAAGGTGTTCTGGGCCACAGACACAGTCACTGTCTGGTATGGAGAGGCCACTGCACAGGACTGGAACAAGCGGCAGAGAGTTGTAAACCTAGCCAGCTCCATCTTGGACACTAGCCTCCTCGCCAGAGGACATCTTCAAGAGGTGATGCCTCAATAAAAAAAGCAAGCTACATCAATCAGTAAGGACCTTCACCACCCAGGACACACCCTCGTCTCATTACTACCACAGAGGGTGTACAGGAGCCTGAAGACACACACTCAACCTTTTAGGAACAGCTTCTTCCCTGATTTTTGAACAATGAACACGACCTCAGAATTCTTGCTCACTTTTTGCATTATATTTACAATTTAACGTATTATGCACTGCACTGTCCTGCTGTCACAAAGCAACACGTTTCATGACGTACTGTATACCAGTGGTAGTTAACCTGATTCAATCCCCACAGGTCTGAACCAGACACAAACCCAGGTTTAAACCCTACCGTAACGGTGACATTCTGGGAAAGGTGGAAGGGTTAGGGTCAATCACACACCAGTCCAAACCCCGTGCACAGCGTTCTGGGCCAGAGACAGAGGGGACGAGCTCATCCCTGGCCCAGACCCCCACATCAAACCCATACAGGATTGAGGATTAATCCCCACAGACTAACAGAGACAGAGGAGATAAGGCTCTGATCCTGTCCTGTGGTGCTCTGGGCCAGAGAGGAAGGGTGAGACGATCCCTGCCCCAAACCCGAGGCAACGTCTCCCTCCTCTCCAGATCCACGCACGGGACCTACCTTGAGGTGGAAGTGCAGCACGATAATCATCTCGCCGTCACAGGGCTGGAAGATAGAGTGCTTGATGTTGTTGTACAGGATGTCCACCTTGTCACCACGCACAGAAGTAAAGCGAAACCCTGGGGGTGGGGGGAGAGCAAGTCAAGGTTAGAGAGAGTTTACTGGGGTAGTGAGTGTGCTCATTTGACACAGATTCACAAAACACAGAAACATGCCCCTTGGCCCAAATCCTTTGTTGTCTTGAACAAGCGGCATCTCCCAATGGCCACCCATTTTAATTCCACTTCCATTCCATTCCAGTACGTCCATCCATGGCCTCCTCCACTGTCGGGATAAGGCCATACAGGTTGGAGGAACAACACCTCAAATTCCATTTGCATAGCCTCCAGCTTGTTGGCATGAATATCAGTTTCTCAAACTTCTGGTAATGCCCCACAGCCCCCCTTCACTATTTCCCATCCCCCTTTCCCCCTCTCACCTCATCTCCTTGCTCACCCATCGCCTCCCTCTGGTGCTCCACCACCCTTTTTTCTTTCTTCCATGGCCTTTTGTCTCTTTCACCATTCAACTTCCCAGCTCTTCACTTCATCCCTCCCCCCCCCAGGCTTCACCTATCACCTTGTGCTTCTCTCTCTCCCCTCCCCGCACCTTTTAAATCTACTCCTCAGCTTTTTTTTTCTACAGTCCTGCCGAAGGGTCTCGGCCCGAAACGTCGACTGTACTCTTTTCCATGGATGCTGCCCGGCTGCTGAGATCCTCCAGCACTTTGTGTGTGTGTTGCTTGGATTTCCGGCATCTGCAGATTTTCTCATTTGTGATTTGCCCAGCCAGCGAGTCCCATCTGCCCGCTTGCAGCCCACTGTCCTCTAAACTTCCCCTTCCACCAACTCGTCTAGGTTGCTTTGAACGGCTGCTCGCTCAGAAAAATACTGGAGGAACTCAGCAAGTCAGACAGCACCTATGGAGAGAAATGAAAGATCTTTTTTTGGAGCCAAGAACCTTCAGGACGGTTTTTAAACGTCGCTTAACGTGCCCACCTCAACCATTTCCAGCAGCTCATTCCAAATACACACCACCCCTATGTGAAGACATCGCAGTACAGGCCATTCAGCCCCACGATGTTAAACTAAGATTGATGCCAGTTTATTCTGAACATCACCCTGCTTTATTTCATCCACAACCGCTCAATTCCCTTCAGATTCAAGCATTTCTCGTTTCTCGCATTTCTCTGAAAGTCTTCGTACTCCACTGAGCTACTGTGGTTGCTTCTACAACTCCTGATAACCCTGGCACCTACCACTCGCTGCATAAAAAACCCTGCCCCCCACATTACCTTTAAACTCCCCCCACTCTACCTTTAACATGTCTTTTGCTGTTAGATAGCTGAACCTCAGTCATAATCATACTTTATTGATCCCAAGGGAAATTGGCTTTCGTTACAGTTGCACCAGCCAAGAATAAGTATAAATAAAGCAATATAAAACCATACATAATTAAATAGTAATATGTAAATACCAGGAAATAAGTCCAGGGTGTCTGACCCTCCAAGGGAGAAGTTGTAAAGTTTGATGGCCACAGGCAGGAATGACTTCCTATGACGCTCTGTGTTGCATCTTGGTGGAATGAGTCTCTGGCTGAATGTACTCCTGTGCCCACCCAGTACATTATGTAGTGGATGGGAGACATTGTCCAAGATGGCATGCAACTTGGACAGCATCCTCTTTTCAGACACCACCGTGAGAGTCCAGTTCCATCCCCACAACATCACTGGCCTTACGAATGAGTTTGTTGATTCTGTTGGTGTCTGCTACCCTCAGCCTGCTGCCCCAGCTCACAACAGCAAACATGATAGCACTGGCTGCTACAGACTTGCAGAACGTCCTCAGCATCGTCCGGCAGATGTTAAAGGACCTCAGTCTCCTCAGGAAATAGAGACGGCTCTGACCCTTCTTGTAGACAGCCTCAGTGTTCTTTGACCAGTCTAGTTTATTGTCAATTCGTATCCCCAGGTATTTGTAATCCTCCACCATGTCCACACTGACCCCCTGGATGGAAACAGGGGTCACCGGTACCTTAGCTCTCCTCGGGTCTACCACCAGCTCCTTAGTCTTTTTTACATTAAGCTGCAGATAATTCTGCTCACACCACGTGACAAAGTTTCCTACTGTAGCCCTGTACTCAGCCTCATCTCCCTTGCTGATGCATCCAACTGTGGCAGTCATCCCGAAAACTTCTGAAGATGACAAGACTCTGTGCAGTAGTTGAAGTCCGAGGCGTAAATGGTGAAGAGAAAGGGAGACAAGACAGTCCCCTGTGGAGCCCCAGTCTTGAGAAAATGATTCTGACTACCTGACCGATCTACGCTTTTCATATTGTCCATTTGAAATCTCTCGCCTGCGGACCAGCACATGAATGTAACCGCGAAGAAAGTACGGCAGCGCTCCTACTTCCATGGAGCCTGCGGAGGTTTGGTATGTCATCGGTAACTCTGACAAACTTCTTCTGACGTGTAGTGGAGAGTGTATTGACTGACTGCATCACTGTCTGGTGTGGAAACACCAAAGCGTTTGAATAGAAAAATCCAACAAAAGGTAGTGAATTCAGCCCAGTACATCGTGGATAAAGCCCTCCCAACCACTGAGTACATCTACATGAAACACTGTCATAGGAAAGCAGCATCCAAAGTCTCCCCCACCCCCAAGGCCGTGCTCTTTACTCACTGCTCCCATCAGGTAGAAGATACCAGAGCCTCAGGACTCGCTCCACCAGGTTCAGGAACAGTTACTACCCCTCAACCATCAGGCTCTTGAACAAAAGGGGGATAACTACACTCACTTGCCCCATCATTGAGATGTTCCCACAACTGATGAACTCACTTTAAGGACTCTATCTCATTATTTTATGTTCTTGTTCTATTTATTTACATTTGCAGAGATTGTTGTCTTCTGCACTCTGGTTGATCTTTCATTGATCCCGTTATAGTCACTATTCTGTAGATTTGCTGAGTATGTCCACAGGAAAATGAATCTCAGGGTTGTAAATGGTGACATAAATGTACCGATAATAAAATCTACTTTGAACTTTGACCTGAAGCCTGTGCCTCCTATTTTTAACCCCCCCCCCCCCCCAGGAAAAGGACCAAATGCTTTTATCCTGTCTGTGCTCCTCACAAACTTGTATATCACCCCCTCAGAATAAAGACCTAGTCTGTGTAACCTCTCCTTGTAACACCACCCCCCCCAAAAGTCCGGACATCATCCCGGTAAATTTTTTCTGCACTTTTTCTTGTTTAATATCTTCCCTACAACAGTGAGACCAAAACTCAAAACAATACTCCAATGCAGCCTCACAACTCCCAAACTCCTGTACTCAGTGCCCTGACTGATGAGGGTTAACGTGCCACAAACCCTGTGACTCAATTTCTGCCTTCAACACAGCCTGTGACTTGGCCTCCACAGCAACAGATAAAAACAAATCCCAGAGATTCACTACCCTCTGATGAAATTCCTCAACTCAGTTCTCAAAGGGATACCCCTCCATTCTGAGGCTGTGCCCTCGGATCCTCTTCTCCCCCCACTGATGGGAACATCAACTGCATGCCCACTCTATCCAGGACTGAGAACCACCCCTCCCCGCATCCTCCTGAACTCCCATCAAATACAGGCCCAGAGACAAACCTTCCTCATCCTTTAACCTTTCAATGCCAGGATCGTCCTCTGGTCCCCTCTCCATATCCTTCCTCGTATATTGCAGCTGAGGTCTGACCAAAACTTTGTACATCCTTTCTTTCGCGTTCTGGTCCCCAGGAATTGAATGCAACCGTTGCACTTGCCGGGGCAGGGCATCTCTCTGTGCATGCCTACCTGCACGCACAAGCGAGCAGTATAAACACAGGCCAGGGACTGCGCCACAGAACACTTACCATTGACGTGAGCCTCCAGAGATCCCTGCATCCTCTTCTGGGCGATGTTGGGCCTGATGTACAGGTCCTTGAGCTTGGGGTTGCTGCGGTTCAGGTTGATGACCAGTGAGTCTTGTTTCACGATACCCTGGGGGGGGGGGGGGGGAGAGGAGAGGAAGGGAGAGAGTCAGATCCCTCTCACTCCATCCCAATAATCCCTCAACAGCAACTCTCACCTAATCCCTATGGTCACCCCTCTCTCACAGCTGCTGCCCATAATGTTTTTAAGAAACCCTAAACCCTGGAAGATTCAAAATAAAATTCGGAAATGAAGCAAACACTCATCAGGTAGGCCAGCGTCCACGGGGAGATGCTCCCATTGGTGGAGGGGGAGGAGAATGGAGAGCAGGTCGCTGATAGAAGAGGGTGAAAATCCAGGAAATGCTGCCGACTGCTGGCTGGAAACCAGAACCACACCGACAAGTAAACACAGGGGATACAATCATTCCCCTGCACCCTCAGTCCCTCAACCTTTCCAACACTTCCTTGTCCCCACCTCAGGTCCCCTCCTCCTGCCCCGGTGATCTACCCTGAACCCCACCCCACAGACATTTCTATCCACCCCAGTGTCCAGTGATGGCACCCCCTCACCCTGTAACTGCGCCCCACTGTCCGGGACGCTCCTGTGGGTGGGAACGAAGAACGTCACAGCAGGGGAACAGACTATTCGGCCCTCTGTGCCCATGCTGAACACGATTCCCACCTGCTCCACATCTCCGTACAATAGGCAGCGCAGGAAGGGCATGGAGGCTTTCAAGGTGCAGAAATGGTTCAACGGGATGCTGCCTGGACTAGAGAGTTGGTGCTATAAGTAGGTGTCAGAAAAACTTGGGTTGTTTCCTCTAGAAGAGTGGGAGACCTGATAGAGGTTTAAAGGAGTGAAAGACACAGATCGACAGACGGTATCTTTTCAGCAGGGTGGGAATATGTAACACTAAAAGGCATGCAAGTTAAGGTGAAGAGGGGAAATTCACAGATTTATTTATAAATTTTTTATATGGTTGGGGATGTTGTGGATAGTGTAGAGGGCTGTCAGAGGTTACAGCGAAACACTGATAGGATGCAAAACTGGGCTGAGAAGTGGCAGATGGAGTTCAACCCAGATTAAGTGTGAGGTGGTTCATTTTGGTAGGTCAACTATGATGGCAGAATACAATATTAATGGTAAGACTCTTGGCAGTGTGGAGGATCAGAGGGATCTTGAGGTCCGTGTCCATAGGACACTCAAAGCTGCTGTGCAGGTTGACTCTGTGGTTAAGAAGGCATACAGTGCATTGGCCTTCATCAACCATGGCATTGAGTCAAGAGCCGACAAGTAACGTTGCAGCTATATAGGACCCTGGTCAGACCCCACTTGAAGTACCGTACTCAGTTCTGGTCACCTCACTACAGGAAGGGGTGGAACCTATAGAAAGGGTACAGAGGAGATGTACAAGGATGTTGCCTGGATTGGGGAGCATGCCTTACGAAAATAGGTTGAGAGAACTTGGCCTTTTCTCCTTGGAGCGGCGGAGGATGAGAGGTGACTTGATAGAGGTGTATAACACGAGAGGGTGCAGTTTGAAGGTGCTTGGAAGTAGGTACAGAGATGTCAGGGACAAGTATTTTTTTTAAATAAACGCAGAGAGTGGTGAATACATGGAATAGGCTGCTGGCATCGGAAATGATAAGGTCTTTTTAGAGACTCCTGGATAGGTACATGGAACTTAGAAAAATAGAAGGCTATGGGTAACCCTAGGTAATTTCTAAAGTGCGTACATGTTTGGCACAGCTTTGTGGGCCAAAGGGCGTGTATTGTGCTGTAGGTTTTCTATGTTTCTAAGCAGATGCCTGGAACGTGTTACCAGGAGTATAGCTTCCCTGCTGTTACATGACTATTGAAGAGTTCCCTATTACAATAAGATGGATCTTTTAAACTGACCTGCTTCAGTATTGGGCTTGCCTGTTTGTACTACACCTTCTTTGTAACTATAACACTTTATTCTGCACTCTGTTATTTTATCTTCTACCACCCTGTTGTACCTGGTAACTTCAAGACATTAAACTAATTGAAAGGAGGTCACACGAGTCTGAATCGCAGGTCTAACTTAGGAGTTTAAGCCGTGCCATTCACACGGTAGCGTGTAACGTATGAATTCACCTATTCATACATCCAGCTGCAAGTAAAAGTTATTGAACCCTTTGCGATTACCTGGTTTTCTGCATTAATTACTCATAAAATGTGGTCTGGTCTTCATCTAAGTCACAATAATAGTCAAACACAACCTACCTAAACTAATTACACACATATGATTGTACTTAATACTGAGTACACCATTAAAACAATCACAGACTAGGTTCAAATAAGTATGTGAACCTCTGGGGAAATACTTTCTACAAAAGCTATTTGGAGTCAGGTGTTCCAAACAATGAGGTGAGATTGGAGGTGAGGGTCGCAGAGGTGCCCTGCCCTGTTAAGAAACACACACACAAAGTCAGGTTACTGACAGAACCTGCTCTTCTCAAGGAAGATCTGCTTATGTGCACCTCGCACCAATCAAAACAATTTTCAGAGGACCTTAGAAGAATTGTAGAGATGCCTGAAGCTGGAAAAGATTACAAAAGCATTTCTGAAGACTGAATGTTCATCAGTCCACAGGAAGAGAAACTGTCTACAGATCGAGGAAACTCAGTACTGTTGCTACTCTCCTTGGAGTGGGCATCCTGCAAAGATTACACCAAGATCACAATGCTGAAGGAGCTGAAAAAGAAATCAAGGGCAACAGTAAAAGACCTGCAGAAATCTCTAGAACTTGCCGAAGTCTCTGTTCAGAAAAACACTGAACAAGAATGGTGTTCATGGATGGACACCATGGAGGAACCACTGTTCTCCAAAAGAAACCGCACATCAAGCTTGCAAAAGACCACCTGGATGTTCCACACGCTTCTGGAACAATGGTCTGTGGACAGATGAGACAAAAGTTGAACTTTCTGGCAGAAATGCACACTACTTTGGAGGAAAAAGGGCACCGTACATCAACCGTGAAACATGGTGGAAGGAGCATCATGGGTTGGGGCTGCTTTGCTGCCTCAGGGACTGGACAGCTTGCAATCGTTGAGGGAACAATGAATTCAAAGTTGTATCAAGATACCTTACAGGAGAAGTTGGATGATGCAACAAGACAATGATTGGAAACACAAGAATAATCAACAGAGTTGCTTAAAAATAAGAATATTTGTGTTTTGGAATGGCCAAGTCAGGAGTCCAGACCTGAACCCAACTGAGATGCTGTTGCATGACTTGAAGAGGGCTTTTCATGCAAGGTAACCCAAGAAATATTGATGAACTGAAACTATTTTGTATGGAGGAATGGTCTAAAGTTCCTCCTTGCATTTGTGAGAGTCTGATCAGCAGCTACAGCATATGCTTAGTGGAGATTATCGCTGCAAAAGGAGGTTCTATCAGTTATTAAACACAAAGATTCACATACTTTTTCCAGCCTGGACTGTGAATGATTAAACAATGTGTTCAATAAAGACATGAGAAGTATAATTGTTTGTGTGTTATTAGTTTAGGCAGCTTGCGTTTATCTATTATTGTGAGTCAGATGAAAACCAGACCACATTTTATGAGTAATTAATGTAGAAAACCAGGTAATTGCAAAGGGTTCTCAACATTTTCTTGCAACTATATAACCTATAATGAAATATTTGAACAAGAATGCTTTATCAAACAATATATACGAGATTACTCCAACATTACTGAAATATTAAATACACAACAATCATGAAAATCTTTATGGATGATGTGCTAAACGCAGCCTGTTCACTGTACCTTGGTACACGTGACAGTAACCCTAGCTCAATTTAGTGGAGTCTCTCGAAGTCCAAGCCGACATTCCCGTTGTGTGAGGTGGAAGCAGGTAAGGCTGGCCAACAGGCTCCGGTGAAGCTCTATAGGCCAACCCCCTGTACAGTGGATACAATGGATTATAGAAACATTGATCCAACCATGCCATCGATCTTGGACGATGGAGACGGGAGATCATTGATGGTCTCTGCTCCACCAGGAGCTAAAGGCCCAAGAAGAACTCATTGGAGAAGGCAGATACCACAGAGCTGTTTAAGAGCCTGTTACATTGATACATGGATGTGCGCAGAACGGAGATGAAACCACGTGCAGACACACAGGATTAGACAGATTGGTCAGTACAGACATGGAGGACTGAAGATACAGGGCTGCGCTGGTCCACTTTCCACCGATAACCCCGCACTGTGTGTAACGGCAGCTGTCAGTGTGGGGCCGGGAGCCACTCACCTCTTTCTCCTTCTCCTCAGCCTCGCGTGTCTTGTACCGTTTCTGCACCTCCTTGATGATGCGGAAGGCGTTCTGCAGGTTGGTGGCGGGCACCGCTTGCTCACCCGGCGTCTTCAGATTGGAGGCGCGGTAGGTGCTGGGGGTGGTGCAGAAACAAGCAATAAGGATCATAGCTGGCAGACAACCCTTCCACACAGTGACTGCAGTTCTGTCATTCCATCCCAGGGAGCATCACACACAGTTCCTATCTTCATATCTCCTGGGTCAGACCCATTCCGGGAGCACCGTGCACAGTTCCTGTCTCTGTATCCCTGGGTCAGACCCATTCCCGGAACACCGTGCACAGTTCCTGTCTCTGTATCCCCGGGTCAGACCCATTCCCGGAACACCGTGCACAGTTCCTGACTCTGTATCACTGGGTCAGACCCATTCCAGGAACACCGTGCACAGTCCCCATCTCAATATCCCTGCGCCAGACCCACACAAGGAGCATCGTGCAGTTCCCGTTGCCTTTTCTCCTGGGTCAGAGCCACACTGGGAGCACTGTGCACAGCTCCTGTCTGCTTATCTCCTAGGTCAGATCCACATTGGGAGCACCATGCACTGTTCCTGTCTCCACATCTCTGGGTCAGACCCACAGCGGGAGCACAGTACAGGGTTTCTGATCTGCATCCCTGGGTCAGATCCACATCGTGTACAACCCGTTTCCTCCTCTCCCTGTGGGGCACACCTCACCCCCACCCCTCCTCCTCTTCCCTTCGCCCAGCACTTACATCTCCTTGACGAAGGTGGCCTCCGGATTGGGGAAGAGGTTGCCCTCGTTGCGCCCCAGTGCACTGCCAGGGCAGTAGAAGTTAATTCTCAGGTAGGTGTAATCGCCTTCCACTGAAGTACTGATGTTCTGGAGGGAGGGAGGGGAAAGAGTGGTAATTACAGAAAGAATCAGGAAAAACCTCTCTCCCACCCTGCACATTTCCCATTCCGCGGACATGGCAGTCCTACAGAGGTCCCTCTGTTCCTCAATACTCCCCACCATTCAAGGAGTGTGACCTACCCTTATGAACTCAACAGGGAAATCCATCTGCCACAGCTCTGCACACCTCCCTGAATCACAGCTCGGAGGAAGTGAATTCCGGAGTGCCCACAGACCTATGCCCAGCTCTCTGGAACCTCACTCTACCCCCACACCAGATGGAGGGGTTGCAACAGCTATTCCCTGTTTTTGCAGCTGATGTCAAGGCCCAGCAACCTTGGGAAGACAGCCCCAGTGGTGGTGGCTCGGGGCGAGAGAGGTGGAGCGGACTCACCTTGATGGTGGCGATGTGGAAGGGGGTGGCCACACCGAAGACGGGCAGGATGACCGTCTCATACTTCTTGTCGATATAGATCTTCATGTCGCGGATATCTGCTTCCTTCGGCATCTGGGAGGGGTTCTTGTACGAGTCCCGGGACTTCCGTGCTCTGCCGGGGAAGGAAACAACCTCGGGTCAGCCACTGAGGGGAGTGGAGAGGGCGAGATTGCTTGGCCCTTCTGTCCTTGGCCTGTTGTATAGTCATACAGCACAGAAACAGGCCTCTTGGTCCAACTGACCCATGCTGACCACCAGCTCTCTGTGCCCATGTTCCTCGAAACATTGCCTATCCATGTACCTGTCCAAGGGTCTTTTAGACGTTGGTAAAGTGCCTGCCCCAGCCACTTCCTATGGCAGCTCATTTCATACAAGGACCAACCACCCTCTGAGTGAAAAAGTTGCCCCTTAGGTTCCTACCAAATCTCTCTCCCTCACCTTGAACCACCATTCACACACCTCATACTCATCCGAATTAACCTCCATTTGCTAATCCTTGGTCACTTACCCAACTGATCAACGTCCCTCTGATAACTACCTTCACCATCACTGACACCAGCTATTGTAGTTGTCTGCAATTTACTAACCCTAATTTGTACTTGCTAGCCCAAGTCAATGATAAACAGGGGAACAGGAGGTGGTAGCCTGGCCTTCCATCCTGTGGCCTGACACACGGGGATGGGAGAGGAGTGGAGTGGAGAAGAGAGGGGAGGGTCTCTTACTTCTGTGCCTGCTGTTCACCCCTGTTTTCTGTCAGCCTCCTCTTGGCTTCCTCGTTGAGCTGGTGAGCAAGTTCCCGCTGGTGGGTCCGTCGTTTCTCCTCTGAAGTCATTTCGTTCTGTCCGCGTGGGTGCGGGGTAATGGAGGGAAGAGGGTGGGGGGAGGGAGAGAGGAGAGAGCAGGGAGAGAGGGGAAGAGAACAGAGTGGGATGGGTGAGAGATGAAGAGGTTAATGGAACAAGGCTTAAATTAGAAATACTCCAACACCCCTCTCTTGCAGGACTCTCTCAACACTGCGTCCACCCCCCTTGGTGCACACAGCAGCCAACAGGGAAGTGAAGAGAAGGAACGCTTTGGCGAGTGAATGCATCTGTGTTGGCAGCTCTGTCCTGGATAAAGATTGTTGGAGCCCCTCCCCCTCAGTTTCACAGGGGAGATAATGTGACAGACTCACCCTGGTCCTCTCGGTCAGCAGATTGGCTTTTCCCCCACGGCCCAGTAAATCCTCGGCCTCATCCTTCACTTCGTCGTCTTCCTCCTCGTCTTCATTCTGGAACAGAGTCAAACAAGGAACTAGTAACAATAATAAGGCAAGCCTGCCATACACCTTCGTTACCACCCCATCTGCTTGCGTGCCTTCCGTTGTTGTTCCCCCATCGCGCACTCAGGCTGCCTCACCTTCAGAAAGATGCCGATGTTTTTGATCTTCTTCTTGACACTGGTGATGACAGACGCGGCTCCCTCCTGCAGAGGGGGCAGAGAGTTATCGAGAGTTACCAGCTGCTCTTGCCCGCATCAGGTGAAACTAGAGAACTACACTGGGGAAAACGTAAAGGAGAAGGGTCCTATGAAAACAACAGGGAAGAGGTCTCTCCGTGTGTCTGACTGGAGGAAACAGGCTGGTGATTCGGAATGTGTGAGTATGTTAGAGTGGGATAGGGTGGGGACAGGGAACGTGAGTGTGTTGGAATGGGGTGGGGAAACAGAGAATGTGAGTGTGTGTGTCAGAGTATGTGCATGTGTCAGGGTGGGGTGTGAACAGGGAATGTGAGAGTGTGTTGGAACGGGGTGGGGACAGGGAATGTGAGAGTGCGTTGGAACGGGGTGGGGACAGGGAATGTGAGAGTGCGTTGGAACGGGGTATGAACGGAATGTGGGAGTGTGTTGGAACGGGGTGAGGACAGGGAATGTGAGAGTGTGTTGGAACGGGGTGGGGACAGGGAATGTGAGAGTGCGTTGGAACGGGGTGGGACAGGGAATGTGAGAGTGCGTTGGAACGGGGTGTGAACAGGGAATGTGGGAGTGCGTTGGAACGGGGTGGGGACAGGGAATGTGAGAGTGCGTTGGAACGGGGTGGGGACAGGGAATGTGAGAGTGTGTTGGAACGGGGTGGGGGCAGGGAATGTGAGAGTGTGTTGGAACGGGGTGGGGACAGGGAATGTGAGAGTGTGTTGGAACGGGGTGGGGACAGGGAATGTGAGAGTGTGTTGGAACGGGGTGGGGACAGGGAATGTGAGAGTGTGTTGGAACGGGGTGGGGACAGGGAATGTGAGAGTGTGTTGGAACGGGGTGGGGACAGGGAATGTGAGAGTGTGTTGGAACGGGGTGGGGACAGGGAATGTGAGAGTGTGTTGGAACGGGGTGGGGACAGGGAATGTGAGAGTGTGTTGGAACGGGGTGAGGACAGGGAATGTGGGAGTATGTTGGAACGGGGTGAGGACAGGGAATGTGAGTGTGTTGGAACAGGGTGTGAACAGGGAATGTGAGAGTGTGTTGGAACGGGGTGTGAACAGGGAATGTGAGAGTGTGTTGGGAGTGGGGTCAGGGAACTCGTGTATGTCGGAGTGGGGTGGGGTGCAGACAGGTCACAATACCTCATTGATCTGTACTGTATCCCCAATGAAGAGGGCATAGTTCTTGGCCTCATTGGTCCGGCCCTCCTGGTTTTCCATGGGTGAGAATCCCACGTTGATGCTGAACACCATGCCTGGGAAATAAGGTCGTCGGGTCAGTGAGTTACTAACACCCATTCCTGTGACACCCATGACCCTTGCCCCTCCTCCATTCCCCCCCCATCCCCGAGGCACCCCTCCCCATGAATCCTGCGACCCACCTTTCTTGAGCCGGTACTGGTTCTTGCCGTTGATAACCAGCGATCCCTCGCGGAATTCAATCCCCATCGCGAATCTGTGAACAAACTGCATCCTGTCAGCACACTGGCCCCCAGCAGAGGCACAAGTGGAGGTGGGGGAAGGAGGAGAAACCATTTGGCCCTCCAGCACATGGCGTCATATCACATCCAAATCTAAACAGCTGCCATTATCTGTCAACGAACCCCACCCCCCCCCGCCCCACTATCCGTGCTGGATAAAACCAATCCAGCCCTGCCCTGTCGGGGTAAGGGAGGGAGGGGATCTCACAGACAGGGATGAGGAGGGGGCAGGTCACAGAAACGTGCAAAGCGTTGCATTTGAGTACACGGATCTCACAGCGAACAGCAGGACGCTGGGGAGTGTTGTAGAGGTGGGGCAAGGAGGGAGGGTGGAGAGCCGCGGGAGAGGGTGTGGCAAGGAGGGAGGGAGAGGGGGTGCCGTGGGAGTTACAGGGAGGGAGTGCCCCTTTACCCCAGATTCTTGGTGATCTTCGTCAGTAGCTCAGATTTCTCCTGCTTCACAAAGGCCATGACGTTCTGGTAGACGTCAGCGATCCTGGCACCTGCAACAACAGGAGAGGTGAGGCAGGGACGGCTCACAGCCCACGGGAAGAGAGGGAGGGGTGGCCGAGGGCAGGCTCTACACCTCTCACAGAGCAACTCCAGGGGTGTGTTCACTGGGAAGATGGGTTCACCACATCTCTCTCTCCCCCCCCCACCCCTCACTCACCATTCTTCATCTCCTTCAGTAGCTCCTCCTCCACCTCCAGCAGGAAGTTGTAGTTGTCCTGCATCTCCTGGGGAGGGTCCACCATCAGCGTGCGGACAATATTGGAGCAGTAGGACTTGTAGCGGATACCCATGGCACACGTGATGGCTCCAAAGTGCATGTGGTTCTTGTCACTGAGGTGGGGGTGGGGAAGGAGAGTAGAGGGTTAATGGAGCTCTCACACCTCCACACAGTCCCATCACATACTCCCAGAGTCAAACACAGGGTGAAGTTCCCTAGCCATGGTCCCATTTAACACACAGATACAGCAAATCTCCCTCCACACCGTCCCATCACACACTCCCGGGGTCAGACACAGAGTGAAACTCCCTCCACACCGTCCCGTCTCACACTCCCGGGGTCAGACACAGAGTGAATCTCCATCCACACCGTCCTGTCACACACTCCCGGGGTCAGACACAGAGTGAAACTCCCTCCACACCGTCCCGTCACACACTCCCGGGGTCAGACACAGAGTGAATCTCCCTCCACACCGTCCCATCTCACACTCCCGGGGTCAGACACAGAGTGAATCTCCATCCACACCGTCCCGTCACACACTCCCGGGGTCAGACACAGAGTGAAGCTCCCTCCACACCGTCCCATCACACACACACACTCCTGCAGCCACAGAGTGAAGCTCCGTCTGCACTGCCCCATCACGGACTCCACGTGGAATCCTCGCAGAGCCCCTGCCCTGGCCAGTGAGCAGCCACGCACCTGACCACGCTGAATTTCAGGTTGTAGTTGCCTCCGCTCTGGATGATGGGGGGGTAACACATCTCCACAGTGGAAGGGTCGGCCCCTGCCAGATACTTCTTCTCCTCGATGGCCTTCTCCACCGACTCTGCCAGCTTGCTGTGGCGCACTTTCTGCCAAGAGAGAGAGTGCACACCTGGGTGACACAATCATCCAAGTGTGGATGAGGTGGGGTTTGGTGTTGGGAACACCTCTTCACTGACTGGGACAGGCAATAGGTACAGGGACAGTATAAGGGGGTAACGTGGGCTCCCCTGAGGAAATGACAAAAGCCAGGAGACAGTAACAACCTAGTTTCCAGCAGCTCGGGATAAATCACCGAGGATGTGGGTGGGGAAGTGATCATAACATCAACAATAACAAGCGAAAGGACGATTCGACAAGACAGCTTGCAAATTTCGGAAAGAGGGAGATCACACAGGGTTGGAGGAGGGCTGAGGGAGCAGGTAGATGGAGTGTAATAGGTGGAGGTGGGGGAAAGTGAGGGTGACCTCCCCAGAGCCCTTTAAGGGGAGCAAGTTGATGTACAGAGGGATGCGAGGATGAGAGGGTGAAAAGCCAAGGGGTAGCCTGCAGGAACAGCAGGGAGTGGGGAAGGTTAGGGCAATGCCAGTCTTTATTTGTGTGGGGGTGAGGGGGGTGCAGAGGATAGTCTATCTACAACTGTATGGAAGTGGGCGGGGGCCCACTTGGGTCTCTGCATGCGGTTATGGGCTGTGTATTTAAGGAGGTGGTGCAGAGATGGTTCACCACAGGGAGATAACAGAGACAGACGTTGGATAATGCAGGACGAGTCTGAAGATGGGGAAAGGGAGGGCAGCCTTACTGAAAATGGTGAAGGAAGTAGTGAGGGAGTATTGTTTGGACACTTTGAAAATAAACAGGGCGCCTGCCTTAGAGGGAGATGCAGGAGAATGTAGAAGACGACTGATGGTGTTGTGGTCAGTGTGGAATGTTGCAGTGGGATATGGATCTGTTACAGACATGGACGGAGAAATGGCAGATGGAGTTTAATCTGGGCAAGCGTGAAGTGTTGCACTTTGGGAAGTCAAATGTAAAGAACAGCATACTATTAGTTGTAGGATCCTGAACAGCGTTCACGTACAGAGGGATCTTGGGATCCAAGTCCACAGCTCTCTGAAAGTAGATGCACAGGATGGTAGGGTGGCTAAGAAGGCATATACAGCATCGCACATGAAATGCTGGAGGAACTCAGCAGGTCAGACAGCATCAATGGAATTAAAATGATTGGCACCAGGAAATCCTGCCTGTTGTGGATGGAGCAGAGGTGCTCGACAAAGCAGTCCCCTTATCTACAGTATGCCAGGTCCCACCGATGTAGAGGAGGCCACAGCAGGAGACAGTAGACAACCTCAACAATCCACAGATTTGTAGGTGAAGCGTCACCTCACCTGGAAGGACTGTTTGGGCCCCTGAATGGAGGTGAGGCGAGGTGAAAGAGGACACAACACGCTCGACTTAATTTATCAAAGTATTGAGTTGGGAAGTTACATTGCGTTTTTATAAACACTGACTGGGCCAAATCTGGAATACTGCATTCAGTTCTGGTCGTTCCATTACAGGAAGGGTGTGAAGGCTTTGGAGAGGGTTCATCAGGGTGCTGCCAGGATTACAGGCAGCATTCTCTAACGTGCATTTTGTGTGTGGTACTAGATCAGAGGGCATCTGCTGTGAGGAGAGATTAGACAAATCTGGGTTTTCTCTGGAGCAGCACTGGCTGAGGAATGACCTGATAGAAATTTACAAGATTATGAGAGGCACAGACAGTGGCAAGTCTCCCCCGCCCCACCCCACATAGATCATTCTATTCATATTTATTTATTTATTTGAGGCGCGGCCTGGAACTGGCCCTTTGAGCTGTGCCACCCGGCAACCTCCGATTTAACCCTAGCCTAACCATGGGACAATTTACAATGACTGATTAACTTACCAACTGGCAGGTCTTTGGACTGTGGGAGGAAACCAGAGCACCCTGAGGAAACCCACGTACTCAACAGGACTCCTTACAGATGACGTCGGAATTGAACACCAAACCCCGGCACCCCAAGCAGTAACAGTGTCGTGCTAACTGCTACACTACACTGGCACTGTTTTAAAGATGTGTGGTGGTAAGACTTTTTTTTTCCAAAAAAACATACAGAGAGTGGGTGTCTGGAATGGTGGTGAAGGCACACACGATGGAAGCATTTAAGAGACTGCTGGACACGTGAACAACCAGGGAAATGGAAGATTATGGTCTATGTGCTAGAATGTACTCCATTCTTGGTTGGTGCAACTGTAACGAACACCAGTTTCCCTCGGGATCAATAAAGTATGACTATGACTAAAGGATTAGGTGTCAATCGTTCAATCAGTTCAGCACAAAATCATGGGCTGAAGGGCCCATGCCGTCCGTCTATGAACCCCAGATGCCTCTGGAATTCTTTCCAAGTATTTAGGAGAGAAATGCAGGCGCCTTCGGTCACAGAGACACAAGGGACTTGAGATACTGGAATCTGGAGTAATGCACAATCGGCTTGAGGAACTCAGCAGATCGAGCAACACCTGTAGATGGGGCGGGAGGAACTGCTGACATTTTGAGTTGAAACCTCTACACCAGGACTGCACGTGGAGAAGGAAGGAGGGCAGTATAGTGGGAAGAGAGATTGGGGAGACGGGTTGGTGTACATTAGAGTGAAAGATTGGTAAATTGGTTTATTATCATCACAGACAGAGATAATATAACTGTTTGGCACGCCTTCCAGACTTCACATCAGTACGAGGCAGTACAAGCACGAACAGTAACAGAATGCGGAATGAGATATTAGTCAGAGGAAGTGCAATGCAGACAGACAGTAAGGTGCAAGAATACACTGATCATTGTCACGTGCACTTAGATACGGTGAAAAGCCTGTCTTACGTACTGTTCTTACAGATTTACAGTGCATCAAAGTAACAGAATGCAGAATAGAGCATACCAGGTACAGAGAAAGAGCGGTGTAGGTAAACGATAAGGTGCAAAGGCTATGAATTTTAACATTACAGTTCAAGAGGTTACTGGCAGGCGGAGGCAGACTAAGAGATGAGGAGAGAAGGGGAGTGAGAAGTTGGAGGTGGTTGCTGGGGGAGATAAGCAGGGACACTGGGCTCTGATCAGTACAGGCGGTGAGATTGGAAATGGTTAAGGGAGGCACAAAACCAGAGCCAGACAGGGGAGCAGAGGGCAGTGGGAGGAAACAGGATGGGTGAACGGTGCTTGTAGTGGGTGGATGCGACAAGGAGCAGAGGGGTAAGGAGATGAACAATGGGGGGAAGGGTGGGGGGGGGCATTTCAGAGGTGGCTACGTGTGTACATGGAAGATGTTGCTGTGGTGAGCACCTTACAGGAGGTGGACCAGATGCTCCTGGGAGATGCACGAGGGAAGCAGTCCCTACCTCATCAGCGTCCACAATCTCCATCACCCGCTCCTTAAAGAACTTGTTGAAAACCTCGGAGGTGATGGAAGCTGCTTTCTTCATGGCGTTGAGCTCCACGTCTTCCTTCACCGCCAGAGTGTAGGCAACTGAAGCGCTCATGTCCACCTGGGAGAACACAGGGGTCAGAACAGGGAGGCATTCCCTCCACACAGTCCCATCACAAACTTACGGAGTCAGTCACAGATTGAGGCTCCCTCCACATCATCCCATCACTCTCCTGGGGCCAAACGCAGTGGAGCTCCCTCCACACCGCACCATCACACACTCCCAGGGTCAGACATGGAGGTATTTCCTCTACACCACCCCATCACACACTCCTGGGGTCAGACACAGGAAGACATTCTCCCACTTCATTCATTCAGATTCTCATTCATATTCATTCTCATTCTCTCTCTTTCTCTCACACAGACACACACACACAGTCAAACACAAGAGTGAAGCTCCCTCCATGCCAACCCATCATACACTGACAGGATCAGAGAGAGAATGAAGCTCCCTTCACACCATCCCAAGGGACATCTGCTCCTACCTTCTCCAGTCCCTCCTTGCTGAGGGCATCGTTCCAGCTCTTCATGAAGTCGCCAGGAAACTTGTCCTTGCTGAATACTCCAATCACCTTCCCGCCCTTGCTGCTCCTGATGGCCTCGATCATCTTATCAAAGTTTGATTTGTTGCTCTCGTTCTGTGGGGAGGTTGGGCCAGGAGGCAGGAGGGAAATGTACGAGGTCAACAATCATGAAGTCAAAGTCATGCAACTCAAAGACAGCCCTTTTGGCTCAACTGGTGTATTATGACGACCAGGATGCCTCTTCTAACATAGTCTCCTATGCATTTGTTTGCCCCATATTTCTCTAACCCTTTCCTATATACGTATCTTTTAAATATAGTTAATATACCGTGCCTCAACCACTTACTCTGGCAGCTCGTCCCATACCGAATTCCTACCTTGAACCCACGTCTGCCAATCCTTGATTCCAGCCCAGGAAGAAACGAGAGTCTGCATTCACTCTGTCCATGCCCCTCGCGATTTTATGCACTTCTATCAAGGTCAGCTCTGTTTCCTCTACTCCAAAGAATGGAGCCCCAACCTCTCCCCATAATTCTTTCCCTCAACATCCTCATAAATCTCTTCTGCACTCTCTCCAGCTGAAAGGCAACATTCCTACAGCAGGTGACCAAAAGTGAACACAACGCTCCAAGTGTGGCCCCTGTCAACATCTTATACACCTGCAACATAATTGCCGAGGGTCGGCGGGAGACATGCTGATTTTTACTTCCCTGGGGAAGTGGGGAACGTTCTTGGCTGTGGTGTCGACATGGTTGGAACAGGGCATTATTTGGAAGCTCTCAACCGTACATCTGGATAGTGCAGATACAACCAGTCTCATCTAAGGGAGAACATTAACACGCTCCTCGGCATCCGCATCAGCGAGGACCTCATGTGGTCTGTACACATCAGCTGTGTGGTGAAAAAGCCACAACAGTGCCTCTTTCACCTCAGACAGTTGTGGAAGTTTGGTATGGGCCCCCAAATCCTAAGAACTTTCTACAGGGGCACAATTGAGAGCATCCTGACTGGCTGCATCACTGCCCGGTATGGGAACTGTACTTCCCTCAATCGCAGGACTCTGCAGAGAGTGGTGCGGACAGCCCAGCGCATCTGTAGACGTGAACTTCCCACTATTCAGGACATTTACAAAGACAGGTGTGTAAAAAGGGCCCGAAGGATCATATGGGACCCAAGCCATCCCAACCACAATCTATTCCAGCTGCTACCACCCGGGAAACTACTGCGGCATAAAAGCCAGGACCAACAGGCTCCGGGACAGCTTCTTCCACCAGACCATCAGACTGATTAACTCACACTGATTCAACTGTACTCTATATTACATTGACTGTTCTATTTATCTTAAATGACTATGATTACACATTTAGATGGAGACAAAGATTTTTACTTATATACATGAAGAATGTAAGAAATACAGTCAATTCAATTCATAAACAGTATAGAGAAGGTTTCGCTCTCCCTGACCCAGCAAGGGTGGGTTATCCCACTGGTAAAGGTCAGACAGGCTAGGCTTAAGAGCAGAGATACAAGCCCTTTGGCCCAACCAATTAATACCTACCCAGGAGCCTACGCAACTAGTCCCAATTTCTTGTGTTTGACCCATATCTCTGCAAGACCCACCCTTCCATATCCCAGTGCTTCTTCAATGAAACCATGGTATCTGCCTCAACCACTTCTGCTGCTGGCTCATTCCATATATCCACCACCCTATAGATGAAATCTTTCCACTTCTCACCCTAAATACACACACCATAGCTTTGGACTCTCCTACCCTGGGGAAAAGACTGTTACCGTCTACCTTATCTATGCCTCTCATCATTTAAAAAATTTCCATACGGTTGTTCCTTGTTCTCCAATAAAGATCTAACCTGGCCAACATCTCAGGCCCTTTAGTCTTGGCGATATCATCCCCCGTTAAAGAGGTAGACTGGTCAGGAAGGTGTCAATCGCTGAGGGGAAGTCTGGAGAAGGTGTATCCCCTGCTCCTGCCTCTCCCTGCTTACCTTCTCCCGGACCAGCAGTGTGACGGCAGGCAATCCATTGGCGTTCTCACTGCCCTTAGTGTTGGCCACCTGCTTGAGGAACTCCACCTTCTTCTTGCTGGCCATGAAGATGATGCGCTCCTCACAGAAAACCATGATGGTGTCTGTCAGCTCGTAGCCCAGCAGCCAGGTCTGGGGTGGGGAGGGAGTGAGAGGGAGTAGAGTGGGGGGTGAGGGGAGGTGTGAATGAGTAGTGGGAGTAGGGGTGAGAGTGAGGGGGATACGGTTTGGGAAGGGAGGGAGTGAAGGATATCAAAATTAGGTTTAACATCACTGGCAAGTTGTGAAATTTGTTAACTTTCCCGCAGCAGTACAATTCAATACATAAACAAATATAAAACTAAAGTATAAATGTGTCTATCAAATTGATAAGTCAAAAAGTATCAAAGTAGTGTTAATGTGTTCAATAATGATTTAGAAATTCCATGGGAGAGGGGAAGAAGCTGTTCCCGAGTTGCTGAGTGTGTGCCTTCAGGCTTCTGTATCTCCTTCCCGATGGTAACAGTGTGCGGTGGGCATGTCCTGGGTAGAGACGGTAGAAATAAGGGGGCAGAGGGAGAGAAGCTGCTAGCTCGTAGGGGAACACTAGGCTGATACTGGGTGCTGGAGAAGGGAGTGAGTGAGTGAGTGGGTTGGGGAGAGTGGGGGGTGGGCTGGGAGGTTTGAGGAGACGGCAGGAAGATAACAGTGGGAATAGGGAGCAAAGGGGTAGGAGAGGCAGAGAAAAGGGAGCGGGGAGGAGGAATAGGGAAGGGGAGACCAGTTGGAGGGGGATCCAGGGTCAGGGGAAGGGATTGTTACCTGTAAGGCAGTGGACTTTGCGTACACAATCTCCTCGTCCACACCCACTGCCACCACGATGGCGTCAACCTTTCCATATTCATCTTCTCCTTTCTGGATGGGGGGGGGGAGGAGAGAGATGGGTCAGCAGTGAGCAACACACCTCACCAGCAAGTCAGGGCCCCCTCCCTTTATTGCCCCTGCTCACTGTAACCACGTCTTAACACCCACCCCCTCACCACTCTGTTATACACCTTAACCTCGGTCACCACCACCTCCCACCCCCAATCACACTCATATCACCCATCTCCTCAAACAACTCTCCCACACCAACATCCCTTTTCTACCTCCCACCCCACCACTCCCAGACACTTCAACATCCCCCTCATGCACCTCCCCGCTCCCACCGATCCCTGCTTGAGCTCCCCACTCTCCCATCATCATTCTCCCCACCCACACCACCAAATTCATCTTCAGCTCCCCTCCCGGTCACTCTACCTCACCCCTGTCACTCCCCCATCCACCTAGCATCACCTTGATACATCAACCCCACCTCTTCCCTACCTTCACTCCCATCCCCCTTTCAAATTTATTCCCACCACCCTCATCTCAACCCTCCCCAAGCAAAACCCTAACTTTCCATCCCTCACCTCCTACATATCTCCAAAACCCACCCTCACATCATACCCTCCACCCTCACATCACAGTCATCTCCCATACACGTGCCTCCTCCCCACTTGCCCTCGTTTTCACTCCCTCTCCAGCACCTCCTTCACTCCATCTCTAGCTCATCCCACCCCCCCCAGCATCCCACCCACCCCTCCCATCTGTATCTGCCACAATCTCCATCACCACTCCAACCCCTTCACCTCCAATCCCTACTATCCCCTGCACCTCCCCATCACACAGCTCATCATCACTCCCCACCCCACCCCAGTCCGAGTTGCTGGCCTCAATCCCAGCCCATCTCTACCTCCCAATCACGAATTCCTCTCCCTCAGCCCCCTTCCCAAACTCTCCCGCCCAGTCACTGTCTCCTCCCCATCTCTACTACCCAATCACTCTCTCCTTTCCCCCAGCCCCATCTCTATCCCCCACTCCCTCCTCTCCCTCAGCACCCCTCCCCACCTCTCCGTCCCCTTCCCAATCACTCTTTCCTTGCCCTCAGTCTCTTCCATCTCTCTACTTATCAATCACTTTCTCTGCCCCCTCTATCCCTGCCTCTCAATCACTCTCCTCTCCCTCAGAACCCGTCCCATCTCTCCCTCCCAATCACTTTCTCTTGTCCCTCAGCCCCTTTCCCCACCACTCCCTCTCACTCTTTCCTCTCCACCTCTATCTCCCATTACTTTTGCCCCACCATATCAATCTCTTCCCTGTCACCCATCCATCACTCTCCTCCTTCGTCACCTCCCCACACCTCGCAGGTCACTCACTCTCCACGAAGCTCCGCTCCTCCCACATCCCTCCAGCTCTGTACTACCGACCCCCTGGTCCTTTTCTCCCTACGCAAACACACATATGCCTCGAACTCTCCCCGTCGTCCGCCACGCTCCCGGTATCAGCCGGTCCGCAGACCTCGTGTTCCTCTCCTCACCTTACACCCCTCCACCAAAGCCCGTGCTCCACCTCCGAC
Organism: Mobula birostris; assembly: GCF_030028105.1. Classification (NCBI taxonomy): domain Eukaryota; kingdom Metazoa; phylum Chordata; class Chondrichthyes; order Myliobatiformes; family Myliobatidae; genus Mobula; species Mobula birostris. The sequence goes on from NC_092379.1 coordinate 16,776,124, forward strand.
CCGGTCTCCCTACACCCGTCCCCCAGACACACACATACAAGCAACAGGCCCCGGGCTCCAGGCCCCATCCCCGATCCATCTCTCCCCCAGAGCCCGGTTACCCTACCGCCAACAGACCTCAAACCCCCGGTCTCCAGCATCCTTCTCCCGCCGAAATCCCCATTCCATCTCCCCCCCCCCCCCCGCCGACCTCCAGCCCCTGGCCCAACCCCGCTTCCTCCCCTCGGACCCCCTCCAGGCCGCGCTTTATCGGCAACAACACCCCCCCCCCCGACCCCGGACCGGAGGCCCCTCGCTCCCCCTCACACCCGCGCCTTCCGCTATCCACCCTGGCGTCCCAGCCCGTCTCCCCCGCTTACCTTCCAGTGGCTGTACAGCCGTTTCAGCCGCCGGTAATACGCCTCCTTGTCCAGGCTGACGGCCATGATCAGCGGCCGGAGGCCTCGCCGTCCCTTCAGCGGCAAATGGCGGCGGTGCCGGTTCCCGTCTCCGCCCCGCGCACGCGCCCTGCCGCCGGCGGCCGGCAGCGCAAAAGCGATTCCCCTACTGCGCAATCCTTGCACGAGCAGCCCCCGGTGAAGGCCAGAAACGGGCCCCGCTCCGCCTGAACACCCTCTGCAGGGCTCACAACACGTTCCACTCCGCCTGCACGCTCTCGGCACGGCCAGCAATCGAAACCACTTCACGCACTCCTTTTCACCTCCCGCGGTTGGCGCACGCGCCTTAACGGCACGCCGCCGATCTTTGTAGTTGTGCGCGTGCGTGGAGCCGGCACTCGCTCTCCAGCTTCGACGACGGCGCCTCTCTTACCATTGCGCATGCGTCCCAACCGGAGCGAAGAGGAGGGGTTTGCGTCAGGACACACCCCCCCTTTTGGCGCAACGGCGGGAACCAGAGAGCTGTTAATCACCGTCCGTGACCCCGCCCACCGCCGGCTGTGCATAGATCGCTACTAACCAGCTGCTCCCCGCCGGTGAGACCACCTCGATTTCTGAAAAAGGATCTAGTCGTATCCCGGCGTAGATGACCAACAAACTTTTCTCGTGCTTCCAGCCTGGTTCAGGTATTGAAGCCCGGCTGGATGAGGACTTACCAAGCAGGAGGGAAGGACGACGGGGGTACAAATACCACCGGACTAGACATGCCCAGGGATCATCCCTGATGAAGATAGCAGAATTCGTCATCGAAAAGTATATTTGCACCCGGCTGGAACCCTGAGCAGAGTTTATTCATCTTGATGTCTTCCCTTCCGCTCCCCTCCCTCCCCCCCACCCCCACCTAGGGCTGAGCTCTGGGACACAGAATCTGGCATTCTACCTTCTCCACCCTTCCCATCAGACAGAAGATACAAACATCTGAAAGCACGTACCACCAGGCTCAAGGACCGCTTCTACCCCATTGTTATAACACTCTTTATTGAATGGGGCCCTAGTATGATAAGTCTGACTCTTGGCTTCACAATCTACCTCGATTTTGGACTAGCACCTTAATGAGTGCAGTACTGCACTTTCTCTGTAATTGTAACACTATTCTGCACTTCGTATTGTTTTCCCATGTAGTACCTCAATGTACCATTGCAATGAATTGATTGGTACACAAAACAAATTTTTCACTGCATCTTAGTGCATGGGACAATAGTTAAGTTGGAAAGAGTGCAGAGCAGATTTACAAACGTGTTCCTTGGCCTTAGATTACTGAATTATGGAGATAGGTTGGGAAGTATTTCACTAGAGCGGCAATCTTTTGAACTGTATAAAACAATGTGAAGAACGGCCTCTTGGCTAGGGTTGGGGAAACCAGGAGCTACAGTTAAAGCTTTGCATTTCGTGCAGAGTAACTAAGTTAGGACTTCCACAGTGAACAGCAGGTGCTTGGAGAGTGTTGCTGAACAGAGGGACCTAGGGATTATATGTCGTTTTTCATCTTTCTCACCTGGACCCACCACCCCACTGTTTCCTTTAAGCAGCATCGAGTGCTTCCACGCACATAGCCTTTGTGATGCGCAGCTTACAAAGTTTACAAAACATGAAAGATTTTCTTTGAGCAACACACATCAAAGTTGCTGGTGAACGCAGCAGGCCAAGCAGCATCTGTAGGAAGAGGTGCAGTCAACGTTTCAGGCCGAGACCCTTCGTCAGGACTTTTCTTTGAGCTGTATTTCTACATACCCTCCAATTCATAAATAAAATCAGAAGTATGTGATTTTTTAATCTTCAATCTAAATATCCTTAGTATGTATATTACAAAAAGATGCACTTGAAGTGTTTTCAGACCATTAAAAAAAATTCGGCTGAAAGAAATGGTTGGACCACACATTAGAGGTAACATTGGCCCAGCCTTCCATGATGGCTTCCTCGCCTTTCCAGTCTTGATAGTGTCTCAGCCCAGAAGGTCAACTATCCATTTTCCTCCACAGATGTTGCCTGACCCACTGAGTTACTCCATCATTTAGTGTATCACATGTAGGAGTTTTCCTGAAAGTGGCGCCACAGGGCAGTGAAAGAGGGATTTGGCACCAAATACAGGAGTTGGACCATTATGTTGCAGTTGTACAGGATGGTGCTGAGATCACATTTGGGGTATTGTATGTAACTCTGGTTGCTCAGCTACACGATGGATTGTAGTTGGTGATGGGAGGGCACACAGGAGTGAGGTATATCAGCTAGTTGAGCAGTGTCATTGCACTCAACGTCAGTAAGACCAGGAAGGGATCTGAAATGGAAAGAATGAGCAATTTCAAATTCCTGGGTGTCAATTTCTGAGGACCTATCTGGAACCACGTATCAATAGAGCTACAAAGAAGGCACAATAGCAACTATATTTCAGAGGAAATTTGGTATAGCACCAAAGACGCAATGCTGTACAGATGTACCAGTGAGAGCATTCCAACTGGTTGCCTCTGGTATGGGGATGGCAACTGCACAGGATCAAAATAAGCTGCAGTGTTGTAAACTTAGTGCCATCACGGCCACTAGCCTCCATAGTATCCGGGACATCTTCAAAGAGCAGTGCCTCAAAAAGGTGGTATCCATCATTAACGACCCCCCCCCCCCCAAATCACCACTCAGGACATGCCCTCTCTCATTTCTATCATCAGAAAGGAGATACAGGAGCCTGAAGGCACACACACAGCGATTCAAGAACAGTTTCTGCCCGCCTGCCATCCCATTTCTGAATGGGGATTGAACCCGTGAACACTGCCTCACTACTTTTTAATTTTTGCACTATATTCAACAATGTAATAAATATATGCTTATGGTAATTCAGTTTTTTTCTCTCTATTACTATGTATTGCATTGTACTGTTGCTGCAAAGACATCAAATGTCACAACATATGCTGGTGATATTAATACCGATTCTGAAAGCAAGTGGACAGGTACAGGGAGAGGAAAGGTAGAGGGAATGGGGCAAAACACATGTAGATTGGGATTTAGATGGAATCGCAGTTGGCATGAACCAGGGGGGCTGAGAGGCCCGATTCCATGGAGAGCGATACTGTGCTCCTTGGGGCAGATGCAAGGTTTCAATGAGATTCCCCCTTCATCCTTCTGAACTCAATCAAGCACATGACCAGACCAGAGACATCAAACGCTCCTCATACGTTTAGCCTTTCCCTCCTGGGATCATTCTTGTGAACCTCCTTTGGACCCTCTCCAGGCTCAAAACTGCTCAGTATCCCAAACATAGTCTGAGCAATCTCATACAAAGCCTCAGAAATACATCCTTGCATTCTAGTCCTCTCGAAATATACTCTGTTATTTAGAAGGCTGAAGGGGGATCTTATTGAAACATATAAGATTATTAAGGGATTGGACACGCTGGAGGCAGGAAGAAAGTTCCCGCTGATGGGTGAGTCCAGAACCAGAGGCCACAGTTTAAGAATAAGGGGTAGGCCATTTAGAACGGAGTTGAGGGAAAACTTTTTCACCCAGAGAGTGGCGGATATATGGAATGCTCTGCCCCAGAAGGCTGTGGAGGCCAAGTCTCTGGATGCTTTCAAGAAAGAGATGGATAGAGCTCGTAAAGATAACAGAATCAAAGGTTATGGGGATAAGGCAGGAACTGGATACTGATTGTGGATGAACAGCCATGATCACAGTGAATGGCAGTGATGGCTCGAAGGGCCGAATAGCCTACTCCTGCACCTATTGTCTATTGAAATGAATGCTAACATTGTATTTGCCTTCCTTACTACCAAACTCACCCTACGAGTTAACCTTTAGAGAACTCCCACTTCCCTTTGCACATCTGATTCCTGCATCCTCGCTCCTTTTTGGGAAGTAGTCCATGTCTTTATGCTTCCTGCCAAAGTGCATGACCATATATTTTCCTACAGCGTACTCCATCTGCCACTGTTCCCACTCTCCCATCCTTTCCAAGACTTCAGCAAACTTCCTGCCTCTGCACCATTATGTCCCTCCACCCATTTTGCTGTCATCTGCAAACTTGGCCACAAATCCATCAATTCTATCTTCCAAATCATTAACCAATAAAGTGAAGTCGTAGTCCCAACACCAACCCTCGTTGTAGTTGTTCATCGATTCTATTGTTTCATTGTTTACTGTGAATGTCCACAAGAAAATTAATCGCAGGGTTTTATATGTCGTTGATAATAAATTTACTTTATACTTTGAACCTCTGGGTAACACCAGCAACTATCCTGAAATGGACTCCCTTCTGCCAGTCAGCCAATCTTCTATCCACTTATAACACCAGAGGCTCTAGCAGTCCAATATACATATTGTAAAAGACCGTCTGAAAATCTAAGTAAACAACCTCTACCATATACCCCCTCCCCTATGTCTATGCTGCTTGTTACGTTCAACAGATCTATCAGGTAAGGTCTCCCCTTAACAGCACTGCACTGATTTTGCATTTTTTATAATCACATACTTCAAAGTACCCCAAAATTTTATCCTTCATCATGAACTCTCAAATCTTACCAGACATTAAGGCCACGCTATCAAGTCTACAATTTCTTGTCTTTTACTTCCCTCCCTTAAACAAGGGTGTCACATTTGCAGCTCTTCAATCCTCCTGTACTGCCCCGCAACACCAATGATTCTTGAAAGATCACTGACAATCTCTTTTCAAAACTTTAGAAGTGCCCACAGCTTCCCCAGCACCTTCTTAGGAAAGACCACCTTGTCCGACCCTCTTGAATTTATTGCATGTTGCTGATGGCTTCCATGGAAGCAAGGTGCTTCTTTAGGTCCACCATTTCTGCTTCTCCAGCCTCACTTTCCAGTGGTCTGGTGTCCACTCTTGTCTCTCTTGCCCTTTGTGTCCAGAGAGAATTTTTGGTAACGTCTTCTATACTAATGTCTACTTTGCCTTGTATTTCATCTTCTTCTTTCTTAGGCTTTTTTAGTTGTCTTCTGTTGGTTTTTAAAAGCTTCCCAATCCTCCAGTTTCTCACTAACATCTGCCACAGTACATGCCTTCTATTGCCTTTATGCTGTCACTGACTTCCTTCATCAGTAACTGATGCCTCACCCTCCCCTGAGCATTTTCTCTTCTAGTGTTTCCTAATTTGTCCCAGAAACTACTGTCACTGCATGTCTAGCACCATCTCCACCAGGATCGCCTTCCCATCCATGCAAGAGATCCTGCAGATGCTGGAGATCTTGAACACCACACAAAATGCTGTAATAACTCAACAGGTCGAGCACTAGCTATGGAGGAGAATGAAGTCACTGTTTTGGGCCAAGATGCTCAAACAGGTCTGGAGAGGGGGCAGACGACAGAATAAGAATGTTGATGGGTGGGGGTGGGGGGGAAGAGAGGAAGAGTACAAGCTGGCAGGTTATAGATGAGAGGAAGATGTGTGGCTGGGCAAGAGGATAATGTAAGAAGTGGAAGAGGTTATGGGCTGAAGGAATCTAATAGAGGACAGTGGACCATGGGAGAAAGGGAAGGAAGAGGGGAACCAGAGGGAGTTGATATGCAGGGGACAAGAGAAGGGGTGAGAGACTAACCAGAATGGGGAATGGAAAGGTGGGGGGAAGAGAAATGACCAGAAGTTAGAGAAGTCTATGGTCATGCCATCAGGTTGGAGGCTATCCAAACAGAATGAGGTTTTGCTTCTCCAACCTGTGCTGGGTCTCAGCATGCCAGTAGAGCAGGCCCCATTCCTTTCCAGTCTTGATGAAGAGCCTCCGTAAAATGCACACTGTTCATTCCACAAATGCTGCCTGACCCGCCGAGTTCCTCCAGCAGTCTGTTCCCCTTCCCACCCATTCTGGCTTGCTCCCCCCTCATGCTTTGTAATTTATCTTCACTTAACTGTAATTCCATGAAGACAGGTGGGGAGGCTGGTACATCTACATTGGGAAGCTGCACTTGGGAGTATTGTATTCAGTTGTGATTCCCCTGCTGTAGGAATATTAAACTAGAAACAGTGTAGAAAAAATTTACCAGGATGTTTCCTAAACGTGGAGGCCTAAAATACCGGAAAAGGTTGGACATGTGAGGACCCTGGACGTGACTAATCGATAACCTTACTGAGGTGTATAAAATCATGAAGTGTATAGACGGTGAATGAGCACAATCTCTCTCTCCCAGGGTTGGGGAGTTAAGAACCACACGGCACAGGTTTAAAGTGAAAGGGCAAAGGCTTAATAGCGACCCGAGCGGCAACTTTTGCACCCAGGGGATGGTCTGTACGTGCAACAAGCAGACAGAGGAAGTGGCTGAGGCTGGTACATTAACCTTTAAAAGACACTTGGACAGGTAGATGAATAGGGAAGTTTTAGGTGGATATTGACCAAACACTGGCAGATGGGACTGGTGAGTACAGACATGTTGGGCCGAAGGGCTGTACCTGCACTGGCTTACTTTGAGCTTGAATATTGGAAGAATCTCTGCCTTCACCACACCCCGCTGCTCAGGGAGCAGAATCCCAGGGGATTCTACCCCCCACCCCCCGCCCGAGGGAAACCATTTCTGCCCACCTCACTGTTCAATCAATTTCCCCCGGGATCAATAAAGTACGACTACGACTATGACTATGTTCAGGGACCAGCCTCCTTACCCTTCAACTGTGTCCCACCAGGGGGCACATTCCAATGACTCACCCCACGCCCCAATCATCTGAGACGTGAATGGTTACCACTCTCACTCTCCATCCCTGTCAGGTTATTAGCATAGTGGGATTAATGGGAGCAAAATGAATTTACTCCAATGCAGTTAAGTATCATGGGTTGATTCTGGATTACTACATGGTACAACAATGTTTTCATCATGGGAAGGACCAGCAGCTCGAACGTCCAGAATTGAAATCTTCCAGACCGGATAGAGAGGGGCATTGAAGAGCTGTGGAGCTCTGTTGCTTAGATAGAGATGCATAGTGGCACTGCAGCAGATGTACAGGAGGGTTCATCCACAGAGGCAACCTGGGCAGAGCTTGGGAATAAGAGCTTGCAAGTGTCCAAATAGCCAGTGGCTCAGATACATTGGCAGATTATGGCAATTTGCAAAAGTGGCAGGGAGACGTTAACTTCCCCAATACTGAGTGGGACCTTCCTTAGAACCACAGGGTAGTATGGGGCATAACTTGCTGGGCGCATCCTGGAGGGTTTCCTGACACAATGTGTGGACCATCCAGCCAAGGAACTGTACTGGTCCTTATATTGGAAAATGAGCCTGCTTTCAGTGGGGAGCATTTTGGTAATAGTGATCATAACTAATTTTTCAGTCATGGACAAAGACTGGGCCTCCAGGGAAAGTAAATTGGGAGGTTAATTACAACAGCATTGGACAGGAGCTGGGTCCACATCTGATGTGCATGAGAGTTGAAGGGCCAGGTGGTCTGCTAAGGGCAAAAAGATGGTACCTACCCCAAGTAATTAAATGCCAGTGAGCCTCCCAACAATGGCAAGTGAATTAATGGAGGGGATTTTTTAGGATAGGATCTACTCACAAATAGAAAAGCATGATGTTACTGGGGACAATCAGCATTACTTTGTGCAAGACAAGGCAACACAGCTCCCTAAAAGTGTCTGCAGATGATAGGGTGTTGGATGACATACTTGCCTTTATTAGTTGAAGCACCAAGTTCCCAAGAGCCTGGGTACTATGTTGCAGCTGCAGAAAACTCCAGTTCAGTTGCATCTGGTGTATCGCATTGAAGTCTGAGTTGCCCCATTACAGAAGGGTGTAGGGGATTTGGAGAGGGTTCAGAAGAGGCTGACTAGAAAGTCACTGACACACAAAACACTTAAGGAACTCAGTGGGTTTACACAACCTCTGTGGAAGTAGAGAGATGGCCACAGTCTCAGGTTGAGACCTTTCATGTTGACTGGAAGGGGGAGATGGTCAGTATGAAGAGGTAGACGGAACTGGCAGGAGATTGGTGGATCAGATGAGAGAGCAGAGATGGCATAAGGTGAAGGGGTAATTAGGGAATGTGATAGGAGAGGAAGGAGCATGGAAACAAGGGAGGGAGGTGGAGTGGGAGGAGAAAGGGTGATATGGAGGGGTCTGAGGTGGATGTAGGAGGAACAGGAGAGTGACAAGGGATGCAGTTCATTCGGGAGGAGTACAAGGTGTTGATCCTCAGGTCCGTGTTGGGCTTCACATTGGCAATAGGAGTCTGGACATACAGGTTGGCGTGGGAGGTGGAGAGGGGAATTAAAACACTTAAGTTACCAAGAGATACAGGCAGCAGCAGTGGATGGAGAGAAGGTGGCTGCAGCCGTTCTCCCAGAACGGAGGCATTTTGGGCACTGGATGCAATAGAGGAGGTGAGAAGGCTTTCAGGTGAATGTCTGCTACACTGCTGGGATGGTGATGAGGGAAGAGGCGCGGGAACAGGAGTTACACCTCCTGCAATTGCAGTGAATGAGAGGTCGGAGGAGGGGGAGGGAGGGTTGGAGTGAGCAGGAGGGGCAGGGAAGGCGAAATAGGACAGCAGAATTAAGTAGGTGAATCTGTGTCTGGTCTGCAGCCACTGCTGCCAGGCGTGAATCCCGGGTGTGAGAGTGGGCAGACAAAAGTGACAGCCAGAAACGGTACTACAGGAAAAAAAACCCTGGATCTTTCGTCTGTTTATTTACATGTCTCCAGTGAAAACAATAGGGATCTGTAGATACACTGGAACTGGACACATTGTCCACACATCCACTGCAGTTAAATATACACCTTGCCCTGTCACAAATTCATGAAATAATTTAAACCTCGTCTCCTTACTCTGTGTGTGTGTGTGTGTGTGTGTGTGTGTGCGTGTGCGTGTGTGTGTGTGTGCACACGCGCGAGCGCACGTCGATGTCACACGCACGCAAGCGCTTCTGCTTTTTCAGTCCCAACACATTGCTTTTTCTCAAAAACAAGTCATTCCTCCCTCCCACCCCAATGTTTTTTTTTGTCTCTCCGTTTTTCCCTGGAATTTTATTACTAAAGTTCCTCTTTCTTGGCTCCAGTGGTGCAGATTCCGACATCTCGGGGAGGCAGCCTGGTGGGATGGGGATCTCCGATCGCCAGATCCTCGCCCCCTCACCCCGAGCCTGACCGGGCTTGCAGGCTCCCACCGGACAGGATCGGATCGGTCCTCTCTGTGTCTCGGAAGGTCACTGCCCCGGATTGGAGCGGGGAGTGGTAGGGGTCTCGCCAGCAGCAGCCTCGGCTACCCAAGCCAGAGTGCAGGGGAACACATAGGGACTGGTCAATGGTGCGTGAAGAAAATTCAGAGGGAAAGGGTGGGAAGGGAGGGGAGAGCAGAAAGATGGGATGGTGGGGGGAGAGAGAGAGAGAGAACAGAGGAGAGGATATAAAGAGACACATTCACATACGAGAGAGCATAGATAGAGAGAGACACACACATGGGGAAGAGGACACACACATGGGACTGGGAGAGAGACGTACTCACACCAGGGGGGGGGAGAGAGAGAGACACACACACACACACACACACACAGAAGGAAAGAGAACACACTGAGGAGACAGACAGCGAGACATACAGAGACAGAGAGGGAGAGAGACAAGAGAAAAAAGACCAGGCCCCAGAGAGTAGACAACAGTTGCCATTGCAAGCGAGGGTCCGTGGAACCTAACCATGGTTCGAGTGGGGGGTAGTGGGAGGGGACACGCTCTGGCATTCCCCTACCCGGTTCCTGGAACACAGATCCCTGCTCCTGCCCTCCTGTGGCGGATCGGTGGCGGGGCACAGCTCCCTGTACTCGGAAACCCCGCATGGAGGGGTCGTGGAGGTTGGATGGGGGTGACGGTCAGAGGGGGAAGGGAGATGGGGGGTGGGGAAAGAGGGGTTTTCCGCCCACACCTCAGTCCTCCCCACTCAGGTCGGAGTTGGTGGGCATCATGGGGTCACCGATGAGGGAGTGACAGTAGCCGCCCCCCTCTTCGCCACTGTCGTAACCCTGAGAGAGATGGTCATCGGCTGCCCCACCCTCCCCGCGCACAGCCCCCAGTCCCCTGGCGCCATCCAGCGCCCCAAGGGACAGCTCGGCGGCACCTGGTCCCAGGTAGACACCACTTCCGTACACGGCAGGCAGCAGCAGGGGACTGAGGGGCAGCGAGGGTCCGGGCGGAGGTTCTGAGAGTCCAGTCTGGCTCTGGGTGGGGGCCGGGGCCTGCGGGTAACCCACCAGGCCGGGTAGCTGCAAGGGTGGCAGCTCCTGTTGGAGGGTCCGCAGGCCTCCCCCTTCCAGCAGCGAGTTCACCTGCAGGGCAGCTGAGAGGTGTTTGGGGCGCCGGCCCCTCTTCCTGCCCTCCTCAGGTACCACCGGGCCACTGAGGATCCGATCGTACATGTCTTCAGCGAGGAATCCCTACGCCGGGGGAGAGACAAGGAGAGGAGGTCAGAGAACAGCCAGTCTATACTCCCACCCTACATACTCAAACAGACACAGGGGAAGCTGCCTCCACATTCCCGGGGTCAGACACACAGCGACGCTCCCTCTGCAGCAACATCCCATCACACACTCCTGGGGTCTAACAGAGCGAAACTCCCTCCACACCGTCCCATCCCACACTCAGATACAGAGGGGAGTTCCCTCCACACCGTCCCATCCCATACTCAGATACAGAGGGGAATTCCCTCCATCACACACTCCCGGAGTCAGACCCAGAGTGAATCTCCATCCACACCGTCCCATCACACACTCCCGGGGTCAGACACAGAGTGAAACTCCCTCCACACTGTCCCATCAGACACTCCCGGGGTCAGACACAGAGTGAAACTCCCTCCACACCGTCCCATCACACACTCCCGGGGTCAGACACACAGTGGATCTCCCTCCGCACCGTCCCATCACATACTCCCGGGGTCAGACACAGAGTGAAGCTCCCTCCACACCGTCCCATCACACACTCCCGGGGTCAGACACAGAGTGAATCTCCCTCCACACCGTCCCATCACACACTCCCGGGGTCAGGCACAGAGTGAAGCTCCCTCCACACCGTCCCATCACACACTCCCGGGGTCAGGCACAGAGTGAAGCTCCCTCCTCACCGTCCCATCACACACTCCTGGGGTCAGACACAGAGTGAAACTCCCTCCACACCGTCCCATCACACACTCCCAGGAAGAGGGGGGTTGGATTCTCCCACCAAACCTACCGACTGCTTGATAACGTCGGCCCACTCCTGAGCAACTCCGTATTCAGAGTTGTCTTGAAGCCACTTCTGGAGGTCTTTGATCGGTGGAGCAAATCCCCCTCCCAGCTGAAACACAAGGCAGAATATCAGCCCACTGACTGGGGGGGGGGGGGGGAGAGAAGGGGTTAAACACATTCTCCCTCATTTCACTGGGGAGGCTAAATCACTGCGTATCACACACTGCAGTGGTTAAATCAGCCACCCTAACATTTAGGGGGGAGGGGAAACAAATCTCCCTCTCAGATCCCAGGGAATGGGGCTAAATCGTTGCCCCTCACATCCTCCAAATCCTTGTGAAGGAATCGGGCATCTCGCACAGAGTCCGTGCTGGTTTCTCCGCTCTCCTGCAGGGAACTCACCTTCTTGCCATTGCGGCGGTTGATGACAGGGACCCTCTCCTCTCCGGTCAGCGTGTTGACGTCCAGCTTGTGGGGATTCCGGCACCGGTGCCGCTTCTGTTTCGGCCGGTCCTCGACAAACTGCACAGGAGGAGAAAACAGAACCCACCTCAGTCGCTGTCCCCTACCCCTGACCCCCCCCCCCACCATGGCATCCTCCGCAGTCTCCCCCCTTCATCCAGTGATTCACCCTCAGACACCAACGGTCTCCCCCCACTACCACTGTACACTCTCCCTACGTTCAGATCACCCAAACTTTTCCATCCTCATTTCAAAGTTCTTCAGCTGCTGCCTATTGAACAGCCTCTTCATGCTGGTCAACCTCTTTTGAATTACTTAGAGCCTGGAATAGCACAGCAAAAGAATGGGCTATTTGGCCCACAATATCTGTGCTGACCCTGATCCCAGTCTGTCTGCACAATGTCTATATCACTCCCTTCCATCCCCGTCCGTGTGTCCGTCTGATAGCTTCTTAAATGCCTCTATCGTAGCTGCCATCACTCTTGACAGTACGTTCCAGCATCACTCTGCGTTAAAACAGAACATGGCCCATATATCTCCTTTTAACTTCAACCCCCAACTCCCACCTTAATTCCCTGCCCTCTAGTATTAGACATTGTGCGGAGGAAGATTGGTTATCTATTGATGCCTTTTGTAATCTTACTAGACAACGGGGTGACCCGTTGGGGCACCCTCTGACAGAAGGGTAATGCAGTCTGATGTGACCAGAATGAACATTACATTTTCCTGAATGCTATTGCTATCTCTTTGATTTGGAAATTAAAGAAGAAAAACTCAGCTTATTCAAGAGGAAAGACGCATAGCAAGACAAATACATGACCAGAATGAACATTAATTATCCATGAAGTAGTAAATTTGAAGGAATCAGGCTTGCTGGGTTGGGTCTGGAATTAAATGTCCGATATAATGATGGATTTGGCCTTGAATAATCACGGAAGGATTCCATCGATTCCTAGTTGGAATGACTTCATTGGCACCAAAGGATGTCATTTGGAAGAGGCAATTGTATTGTCTGATATTCTTCCTGAACTCTTTTGCAATAGGTTCATTATTACTGTATAAATTGAGGAGTTCATTAGGTAGAGGCTGCAAATCGCCTATCCTGACCTTTCTCTTCATACAGCAGAAATGTGCGGTTTCTCCAGTGAATAGGAAGGCACGACAGTGAAGGCATACTCTCGTCATCGAACCAACATCAGCAGAAATGTGACGGCATGCGAGTCGTGCATTTTGCCTTGCTCTTTCTCTGTCGAGGCATTGTCGTCGAAAGCGGCCATTGTCATCTTCAGCAACTCTCGCAATAATTACTCTGTGCCGCATATTCTCAAGTTGATCTTTCTTTTTCCCTTCTGTCTCTTCCTCTCTCCTCCTTCTCTGCCTGTTTTTGTCATTCTGGAGACGCGCAACCCTTTCATCCTTCGTCTCTTCATCTCTTCTATAATTTATTCTTTCTCTCTGATCCTGGAGTTCTGCAGTCCTGGCCTGATCGGATTCTTGCTCTCTCCTCCGTCTGTGCTTACTGTTGTCATTTTGGAAACGTGCATGCCTGACCTCCTCTGTCTCGTCTTCTCTCATCTTTTTTGTCCCGACTCTTTGATCCTGGAGTCGTGCAGCCCTGGCCTCATCTGATTCTTGTTCTCTCCCTTTCCTTGCCGCTTCCCAACGACGTTTGGCGTCATCTCTTGACCATAATGTCCCCCTTCCCTCTCCACGCAGCATAATTAGCTTGACCATTTTTTTACCCTAATGCTGGATAGAAGATACGAAGCAGTAACACCAAAGGATACTGATTATTCTTGATGATGTGGTTGGCGCTCTCCTAAATGGATGTGATATAGTCACCGCTGTCTTTTGACTGCAGCAAAGGGTTTTATGGGTGTCTCAAAGTACGTCATTACAATAAGATTTAATTATCTCTGATTGATGGGTGGCAGTTAGATCTGTCCCAATCCTGCACATGCTGATGGTGATTAGCAGAATGTAACCACTCAAAATAGAGCTGCCCTGCCCTTTCGCTCCGGGAGGTGTTGCTGCTGAGACTGGCCGTGCACATGCGTCGGGCTGTTGCGTCCCGATTTCCATGATGGCAGATTGGCTCTCAGGTTAAAAGGGAGCCTGTTGCTTTTGTGAATGAGCAATTTGATAGGAATATATAACCCTGAACTTTGCCTGCATTCTGTAAGTAAGCGCATTTTAATTTGATTTAGCCAAAAAAAGTGCCGCTGTAATGCACCGTTTGCGCTAATTGGAGGTCACAGAGCATGAGAGTTTTAGTAGTATATAGATAAATGTCTATCAGGTCTCATCTCAGCCTCTGTCGCTGCACAGAAAACAATCTCAGCTTGTCCAATCTCTCCTTATAGTTCCCTGCACTCTTAATCCAGGAAGCATCCTGGTGAACAACCTCTGCACCCTCTTTAAAGCTGCCACATCCTTTCCATAATGGTACGACCAGAACGGCACACAATACTCCAAGTACAGCTTGCTGAAGGTTTTATTTAGCTACAATGTGATTTCCTGACTTATCCTCAACGAACATGACTTTGTGACTTATTGGCAACTCCCCAACCAATGAAGGAAAGCATGCTGTACATCCTGGTCACCACTATGGCCTCCAATCTCAACAGGTCCTCTCCTGACTGCAGCAGTCATCACTACAGGTGGTGCCTCACCAATGCCCTGTGCAACTGCTCCATTACTTCCCAACACTTTGTCCTTCACGCCCTTCACAGGAAGGCCAACCTGCCTTTGCTTCTCGGACCACTTGGCAGAGTCATAGAACGTCATCACACAGAAATAGGCCCTTTGGCCCATCTAGTCCATGGTTTGCTTAGTTCCAACTACCTGCACCCTAACCATATTCATCCATATCCCTCCCATCCACCTACAGTACTGTGCAAAAGTCTTAGGCAGCCTAGCTTTTTTTAATGTTTCAGATGGTATGGCCTCCACTGAGCCCTGATGCCAACATCTTTGAGCCTGTCTGAGATTACCTGGAGAGACAAAAGGAGGCAAGACAGGCAAAGTCTGCAGAACTGCAACAAGTTCTCCAAGATGCTTGGAACAAGCTACCAGCTGATTTTCTTATAAAACTGCACGACAGTGTACCTAAGAGAACTGATGCAGTTTTAAAGGCAAAAGTTGGTCACACCAAATATTGATTTGATTTTGTTTACTGCTCTTTATAGTAAATGTTTTGGTATTTAAGAACTTTTTTGAAAGCATCTTCACTTTGCAGAATTTTTTTTTACAAGTGCCTAAGATTTTTGCACAGACCTTTACAAACTTCTCTTCTTAAGAGAAGTCCAAACTTCTCTTAAGAGAACTCACATTCCCAATTCCACCACCCTCGGCCCAACGTACTGACGCAAACATAAAGAAAGCACGTCAGAGGCTCTACTTTGTTTGAAGTCTGAGGAGATTTGGTACATTATCAATTTCTACAGATGTACGGTGGAGAACATTCTGACTGGCACGGGCACAACCCTCCCCAACGCCGAGGACATCTTCAAAAGGCCATGCCTCAAGAAGGTGGCATCGACCCTCACTCTCCACTCAAAACTTCAGCAACAACTTCTTCCCCTCCACTAAGTGCCTACCTACTTGTTACTTTTCAAGGTTTAAGGTACATTTATTAACAAAGTATGCATGCAATATACAGCTGAGATTCATCTCCTCCAGACAGCCACGAAATCGAGTAAACTGGAGACCCAGAACTCTGTCTGACAGCACCGGGGCGGCGGAGGTGGGGGGAAGGGGGGACAGTCGCACACAGAACCCCTCCTCCAGCAGCAAGCCAGAGGCTGATAGATGGCACTGAGCCCCTCCTTGCCTTGCACTTTTATTGTAACACACAATATTTTTGGCATTGCACTGTTCTGCTGCCGCAAAACAACCGAACTTCATGACATGTGTCACTGGTCGTAAACCTGAATGACGAATCCAGATGTGAGGTGACATGCTTTGGTAGGACATCTAGACAGGGACCTTAGGAGCACTGAGGTAGATGCTTTGTGGGATGCGTCCACAGGCCAGGATAGAAGTCGACAACTGGCACGCCTGCCTTCAACGTCGGGAGGTGATGTTGCAGATGTACAATGTTGCAGAGCTCAGGCTGCGTTTGGGAGGTAGCTCCGTTGCCACACTGCAAAAGGGAAGTGGGAGGAACAGAGAAAGCAGAGGAGATCTACGAGGATTTTGCCAGGTCCTGAGGGGATGGGGTTCTTGAGGGAGGAATCGAGCAGTTTGGGACTTTATCCCTTGGAGTGGAGACTGAGGGGTGACCCTATCTGTACAGGCGTATAAACCACAAGGGGAAGAGACAGAGTGAATGCAGAGTCTTTTTCTCTCCAGGTTGGGAAAGGTTAGAAACATAGAAAATACCTGCAGGCCATTCAGCCCTTCGAGCCTGCACTGCCATTCAGTATGATCATGGTTGATCGCCCAACTCAGAACCCTGTACCAGCCTTCCCTCCATACCCACCGATCCCTTTAGCCACAAGGGCCATATCTAACTCCCTCTTAAATATAGCCAATGAACTGGCCTCAACTGTTTCCTGTGGCAGAGAATTCCACAGATTAACCACTCTCTGTGTGAAGAAGCTTTTCCTAATCTCGGTCCTAAAAGACTTCCCCTTTATCCTCAAACTGTGACCCCTCGTTCTGGACTTGCCCAACATCGGGAACAATCTTCCTCCATCTTGCCTGTCCAATCCCTTTAGGATTTTATACGTTTCAATAAGATTCCCCCTCAATCTTCTAAATTCCAGAGAGTATAAGCCTAGTCGATCCAGTCTTTCATCATATGAAAGTCCTGCCATCCCAGGAGTCAATCTGGTGAACCATCTTTGTACTCCCTCTATGGCAGGAATGTCTTTCCTCAGATTAGGGGACCAAAACTGCACACAATACTCCAGGTGTGGTCTCACCAAGGCCTTGTACAACTGCAGTATTACCTCCCTGCTCCTGTACTTGAATCCTCTTGCTATGAATGCCAGCATACCATTCGCCTTTTTCACCGCCTGCTGTACCTGCATGTCCACTTTCAATGACTAATGTATAATGACACCCAGGTCTCGTTGCACCTCCCCTTTTCCTAATCGGCCACCATTCAGATAATAATCTGTTTTCCTGTTCTTGCCACGAAAGTGGATAACCTCACACTTACTCACATTAAATTGCATCTGCCATGAATTTGCCCACTCACCCAACCTATCCAAGTCACCCTGCATCCTCCTCACAGTTAACACTGCCGCCCAGCTTCGTGTCATCCGCAAACTTGGAGATGCTGCATTTAATTCCCTCGTCTAAGTCAAGTTTAAGGTGAGACGGGAGAGATTTATTAGGATCCTGAGGGATACCCTTTTCACCCAGAGGGTGGTCTGTATGTGGGACTAGCTGCCAGAGAAAGTGGTTGACGCAGGTACATTAACAAGATTTAAAGGGCGTTTGGACAGATACATGGACAGGAAAGAGTTAAAGGAATATGGGCCAAACACAAGGAGATGGAACTTGGTCAGATTCTACAGTCTCGCAGAACGTTTGCCAGGGGCTTCCTCTTGCCCTGGGTACACAACCTGTCCCCCCCTGTCCGCTGTCCCACCCCCCCACCTCGAGCTCACCGCTAGGCAGCTGGGATCGACGGCGAAGTCGGGGTTCAGCTTGAGCCACTGGTCGAGCTCTCGGCGCCGGGGGGCTTCGTCCCCCGCCAGCACCGTGCCGTCCAGCTTGCTGACCACAGGGATACGGGTTTCCATGTCGGGCTCCGGCCGCCGTGGCTGGCTCTGAGGCTCTTCTATGGTTCGCTCCACCTCGCCATTCGCCTGGGGGTGGGGCAGAGTAACATCACCACCATTACTCAGCAGGCACCCACCTCCCAGACCCATCACTCTCTCCCTCCTCACAGACCCCTTCCCTCCCTCCCTTTCCCCTCCACCTCCCAGACCCATCGCTCTCTCCCTCCTCACAGACCACTTCCCTCCCTCCAAACACCTCACCCCTTCCCTCCCTCCCTTTCCCCTCCACCTCTCAGACCCATCCTTCTCTCCCTCCTCACAGACCCCTTCCCTCCCTCCAAACACCCCACCCAACCCCTCTCTCGCTTTCTCCTCCACCTCCCAGACCCATCGCTCTCTCCCTCCTCACAGACCCCTTCCCTCCCTCCAAACACCCCACCCAACCCCTCCCTCCCTTTCCCCTCCACCTCTCAGACCCATCACTCTCTCCCTCCTCACAGACCACTTCCCTCCCTCCAAACACCCCACCCAACCCCTCCACCTCCCAGACCCATCCCTCTCTCCTTCCTCCCTCCAAACACCTCACCCAACCCCTCTCTCCTCCACCTTCCCATCACTCACCCTCAGAACCCCGCACACTCACAGAACATCGTCCTCACCCACCTCTCTCTCCAGAATCCCACACTCATCTTACACAGCCCCTGCCCATCTCCCTCTCCCCTCACCAACACTCCCAGTACAGAGCCCCCACCCAGTCCCCTTCATCCCAGATACACCCCCCCACAATCACGGTACAGAGCCCCACCCGTCTCCCTCATCCCAGATACAACCCCCACACTCATGGTACAGAGCCCCACCCTGTCTCCCTTATCCCAGATACAACCCCCACACTCCCAGTACACAGCCCCCACTCAGTCTCCTTCATCCCAGATACAACCCCCACACTCCCAGTACAGAGCCCCACCCATCTCCCTCAACCCAGATACACCCCCTCACACTCAAGGTACAGAGCTTCCACCCCGTCTCCCTCATCCAAGTACAACCCCCACACTCCCAGTACAGAGCCCCACCCGTCTCCCTCAACCCAGATACACCTCACACTGAAGGTACAGAGCCCCCACCCCGTCTCCCTCATCCCAGATACAACCCCCACACTCACGGTACAGAGCCCCACCCGTCTCCCTCAACCCAGATACACCTCCTCACACTCAAGGTACAGAGCCCCCACCCTGTCTCCCTCATCCCAGATACAACCCCCACACTCCCAGTACAGAGCCCCACCCTGTCTCCCTCATCCCAGTACAACTCCTACACTCCCAGTACAGAGCCCCACCCCGTCTCCCTCATCCCAGATACACCCCCCACACTCCCAGTACAGAGCCCCCACCCCATCTCCCTCATTCCATATACAACCCCAAACTCCCAGTACAGAGCCCCCACCCCATCTCCCTCATCCCAGTACACAGCCCCACCCCGTGTCCCTCATCCCAGATACAACCCCCACACTCCCAGTACAGAGCCCCACCCGTCTCCCTCCACCCAGATACACCTCCTCACACTCAAGGTACAGAGCCCCCACCCCGTCTCCCTCATCCAAGTACAACCCCCACACTCACGGTACAGAGCCCCACCCTGTCTCCCTTATCCCAGATACACCTCCTCAAACGCAAGGTACAGAGCCCCCACCCCGTCTCCCTCATCCAAGTACAACCCCCACACTCCCAGTACAGAGCCCCCACCCCATCTCCCTCATCCCAGATACACCCCCCACACTCCCAGTACAGAACCCCCACCCCGTCTCCCTCCACACTCACGGTATAGAGCCCCACCCCATCTCCCCCCCCACACTCATGGTACAGAGCCCCACCCCGTCTCCCCCCCACACTCACGGTACAGTGCCCCCACCCCGTCTCCCCCCCACACTCACGGTACAGAGCCCCACCCCGTCTCCCCCACCCCCCACACTCATGGTACAGAGCCCCACCCCGTCTCCCCCCCACACTCACGGTACAGAGGCCCCCCCCACACTCACAGTACAGAGTCCCCACCCCATCTCACCCCCACACTCACGGTACAGAGCCCCACCCTGTCTCCCCCCACACTACGGTACAGAGGCCCCCCCCCACACTCACAGTACAGAGCCCCCGCCCCATCTCCCCCCACACTCACGGTACAGAGCCCCCACCCCGTCTCCGTCATCCCAGATACACCCCCCCCACACACTCACGGTACAGAACCCCCCCGCCCCCCCCACACTCACGGTACAGAGCCCCACCCCGTCTCTCCCCCACACTCACGGTACAGAGGACCCCCCCCCCACACTCACGGTACACAGCCCCCACCCCGTCTCTCCTCCACACTCACGGTACAGAGGCCCCCCCCCAACACTCACGGTACAGAGCCCCACCCCGTCTCCCCCCCACACTCACGGTACAGAGGCCCCCCCACACACACACTCACGGTACAGAGCCCCTGGCTCGGGCTGGGCTGCAGCAGCTCTCCCCTCTCCACGTTCCTCCTCCGACCGCGCCTTTTCTTGCCCAGACTCTGCGCGCCGGCTAGCTGCCCGTTGACCGAGTGCCTCCAAAGTGGGCTGGATCCGGCGCTGAGCACGGCGTCCAGCTGGCAGCGGACAGTGTGGGGGTTGGGGCTGCCCCCCTCCCGCAGGGGGAAGCTGTGATCCAGCAGGGCAGAGGGGGTGAGGAGGGCGGTGCGGGGGCACTCTGTCTCAGGGCCGCTGTCTGAGGCAGACTGGCTGGGGGTGAACTCTGGCCCTCGGGACCCCTCGCCCTCCTCGTCCTCCGGCTTACGGGGGCGGCGGCGCTGCTTGTGGAAAGTCAGCTTCAACCCGTCCTCCTGGGGGGTGGGGGGCAGAAGGGGAGGGTGTGCGGAGAGAGATGGGGAAGAAATGTATAGGAAGGGATGAGGAGGGGTGTGGGAGAGAGGGGAGAAGGGTGGGGAGTGGAGGATGGGGGAGGTAGAGTTAGTTTGGGAAGATGCAGAGAGATTAGCAAACAGTCTGGTTGAGAACGCTGAGCAACCGAGCTCACCCCCACCCCAGCCCACACTCGGCAACATTGCCAAACTTGCAGACTGCGAGAGGGAGAGGGAGAGAGGCGAGCTGACGGGCAGGAGAGAGAGCGAGGGCGGGCGGGCGGTACGTACATTGTTGATCTTGACGGTGAACTCCTTCTCGCGGGCGTGTTTCTTCACCTTGGTGAAGGAGGCGGAAGGGGTGTCCTCGTCAATGGTCAGGCTTCCCGGCGTGGGCACCGGGGTCTCCTCAGGGCTCTCTGCCAGTGATGGGGTGCCAGGGCAGGCCTGCGGGCATCTGGCGGGGTCGCACTGTGCCCTCCGGGGAGTGGGCCAGCAGCCATTCAGCACCGTGTGGCACACCACGTCAATGCGGTTGATCAGCACTCGGTCCTGCAGGAGAGGAAAGCACTTCAGAGAAAGAGAGTGAAGGGAGGGGAGGAGGGGAAGGGCAGTGGAGGGGGCCAGTCTATCTACGAGCATACTCTCACCACTCTGGAAAAAAATTGCCCCACACATGCCCTTTGAACTTACCTGCCACTCCTCCTCCCCACCTCCACTATTTTAAATGCGTGTCCTCTGGTATTAGTCATTTCCATCCTGGGGAAAGATACTGGCTGTCTGCTCAATCTTATAGACAGACACTTTACTGATCGTAAAGAAACTTACTGTGTCACAGTAGCATTACAAGAGCACAGGTACACAAATATAAGAGAAGAATAAAAAAAAGTTACCCTAAAAGATACAAGATTGCCATATTCATATGGAACATGAAAGATGGTGGTGTGAGAATTACTGTAACATTATACAGTAATGGGTGCACATTCACACGGTGCAAATAAGCAGCCAAGGCAGTACTGCACAGCATCTGTGGAAACGAACAGTCAACGTTGACCATTCGTTTCCACGGATGCTGCCTGACCTGCTGAGTTCCTCCAGCGTGTTGCTTTGACCCCAGCATCTGCAGTGTGTTTTGTGTTTAGTGTTGCACAGGGCGTCTACGATAGCAAGGTGTGGTAAACAGAGCTAAACAGAGGTTAGTAACAGTCTAACAGCAGGGGGTCATCACTTCCCCAGTTATAGATCGACTCATTATCAAGCCTAACGGCTGAGGGTAAGAATGACCTCATACAGCGCTGTTTGGAGCAGCGCTGGTCTAGTACTGAAGGTGCTCCTCTGTTCAGCCAAGGTGGCATGCAGGGGGTGAGAAGCAGTGTCCATGAATGGCCAGGATCTTCCAGAGGGGCTTTAATTCTACCACAGCCTCCAGTGTGTCCTGTTTGACTCTGGTAACAGAGCCAGCCTTCCTACTTATAAACCTCTATCTGGTCTTCCCTCAGTTTCCACCACTGCAGAGTAAACAACCCCAATTTGTCCACCCTCTCCATATAGTTCATACACTTTTCTGCAGCCTCACCAAAGCCTCCAGCAACCTTTCTGTAATGGGGTAACCAGAACTGCACACAGTTCTGATGCAGCCTGACTAGAATTTTATAAACTGCAACATGACTTGCCAACTCTCTAACTCTGTTCCTCAGCTAATAAATGCAAGCATGCCATACATACACTTCTTTACGACCCCATCGACCTGTGCAGCCACTTTCAGAGAGCTGTGAATCCTAACAGCAACACTGTTAAGGGTCCTGTCGTTAACCGTGTACTTTCCCTTTATATTTGACCTCCCAAAAGGCAACACCTCACACTGGCCTGGGTTAAACTCCATCTGCCACTTCTATGCCCATAAATGTAACTGCTATATCCTTCAGCAAGCTTCTGCAGAGCCCACAACTCCACCTATCCACTTACCAACCTCCCACCCACATGCTCACCCAGGTCATTTATATATATCGCAAAGAGCAGAGGCCTCTAGTCGGGGAGCTCCAGCCAGAATAAACACAATCGCCCACGAATCTGTCTTCTGCGGGCAAACCACATCTGATTCCAAACGAACCCCGTGCACCTTCGTCTGTGTGAGCCTACGAGTGACCTCACCAAGCACGTTATTGAAATCCACGTTGACAACATCTGCAGTTCTTCCTCACCGCTCCATTAAATTACCTCATTTTTTTTTAAAAAAGAGAAGGTGGCAAAGGTTGAAGATGAAGGTAAAGGGTGGTTTCAGATAAAGGGGATCCCTATCTCAGGGGGAGATGAGGAGGCAGTCAGGAGAAGGGTTCCGTCTGAGGGGAAGATGGGAAAGCAGTCAGGAGGATAAGAGGCTCGTCTGAGGGGGAGGTATGGAGGCAGTCAGGAGAGTGATTCCAGCCTTACAGAAAGGCAAGGTCTCACCCAACGAACCTTCACTCTCCCAACCCCTGGGCCCTGCCCTCTCCAACACCCCATGGCATCCTTTGCGTTGGTGGTGCTGAGAAGAGTCATGGAACATTACAGCACAAATTCCAGCCCTTCAGTCCAACCAGCCATGCCAATCATGGTGGCCACCCAGCTGGTGCCAGTTTCCTGCATTCACCCCAAATCCTACTGCCCTGACTCTCCACGTACCTATGCAAGCGGTTCTTAAATGATGCTCTAACCACCTCCTCATTCACTCACCACCCTCCGTGAAAAAGTTGACCCTCAGGTCCTTTTAAGATCTCATTGTAAAGCTGTGTCCACTAGTTTTGGGCCCCACTACCCTGGAGAAAAGACTACAACTATCACCATTTTAAACAACGAAGGGACGGAGCAAAGTCAAGATGGCGCTTAACGGCAACTCCTCTGCTTGCATCTTCGGAAACAGCTCTATTTCTATCATTAATATTTCTAATTTTCCTTTTCCAGCTTCTTTTGACCTGGAGTTACACTCTGACTGCGGCTCTTTGCAGGAATGGGACCTCACGGGCCCCCGTCAGGGCCTCACGCCTTCAGAGTGCCGGATTTTCCTGGCTCTGGAGACAGGTTGATTCTAGGCCGGTGTCCCTGACTGAAGCGTCACGGGAGAACACGGAACATCGGGAGCAGTGTGTTAGCTGCCGTGGGCTGCGTGTCCAGAGGTGTGAGCCTTTCTGGTGCTGAGTCTCTGGGTGCAGAGCTCAGAAAAAGCGACACAAAAGACTTTTAACCTCATAAATCAGCGAGTTGTTTGTTATGTCTCCCCTCTCGCTGTGAAATGGGGACACCTCCTTTTCCCTTATAAGGGGGGGAGCAGGGAGGATAAGTGGAGGGGGGAGAGAGAAAGAGAGACACTGTGGTGTGTCGAATTACTGGGTGAATGAGTAGTTGTTGGGGTACTGCCAGTCTGTGCCTTTATTGATGCATTGCTGCATGCTTGAGTGCTTGGCGGAGGGCGCAGATACTTTACTGCTGGTGGGAAGGGGGCTCGTTGCCTTGCTGATGCCTGTGCATGAGAGGGGGGAGCTGAGGGGGTTGCTTTGGGGTTCTAATGTTTAACTGTCATTCACTCTTTGGGGCACTCCTCTGTTTTCGTGGATGTTTGTGAAGAAAAAGAATTTCAGGATGTATATTGTATACATTTCTCTGCCATTAAATGTACCCATTGAAACCTCATCATTTTAAATACTTCTTCAAGGCCAGCCTTCATTCTCCTCCATTTTGAGTAGCAACCTAGCCTGGCCAAATTCTACCTACAACTCAGGCCCTTCGGTATCAGCAACACTTTAGTAAATTTGCTCTGCACTCTTTCCAGTTCAACAACATCTTGACAGGGTGACAGAAACTGAACACAATACTCTAAGTGCGGCCTTGTCAATGACCTGTACAACTATAACTCAACATCCCAATTCCTGTAGTTAGTCCCTTGACTAAAGATAGCCAAGCGTGCTGATTGACTTTTCCACCAGCACCTTGGTGATCATTCTTCCTGGATATTATGATCACCCTCTCTCCTCCGATATTATGATCACTCTTCCCCACATGTCCCCTTGAGTAACAGACCCTGGTGCTCACTCCATTACCCAGAAATAGCATCCACCTTGTACCCTGGAAAATCCACAGCCTATGAGAGCACGGGGAGTGCATAGCATAATGCCTACCTTGGGCCAGCTGGGTACCGGGAGCTGCTTGTCGTGCAAGAGATTGCCCAGGCTGGGCTCCAGCTCATCATTGGGGAAGCCGTCCTGCGTCTCATCCCGGGAGGTGTTGAGGGATATCGTGCTCTCCTCGTCGTAGTTCTTCGAGAGTGACCGAGCCTCAGCTGGAGGAGAGAGCAGGGTTAACAGGGGCGAGGGGGGAAGTGGGGAGCTGACAGAGAGGACTCAGGAATGGACAGACAGGGGTAAGGCCTGGGCAATGGAGACAAGATGAAGTGGGGCCAGGGGGAGGGGGGGGCACAGCAGATGAAGGGAGTTGAGTGCATACTCACCGCAGGCTCCCTCCCCGTCGCTTTCCTCTGAGGAGCTGGGACAGGAGTCGGCGAGGGAGGAGCGATCCAGATCGGAGTCCGTCTCACGCTCCCAGTCGCCGGGAGGGGGGCTGCAGCCTCCAGTGCCCCTGACCGAACAGCAGGCAGGTGAGGGGGGATGCCTCTGCAGGTGGGCCAGGCGGCAGGCGCGGAAGGAGAAGCAGGGGTCGCAGAGGAGGTGAGCGTGGGCCCGGCGCAGGCCGTGCCTGGCAGCCCCCTGCAGCAGCTCCAGGTCATGGCGGCCGCTCTCCCACCAGCCGGGCAGCTCCGCTGAGGGCTGGCACAGCCGCAGGCGCTCCCCCAGCAGCGGGTGACACAGGACCTGCTCGCGCACCCGCCGCAGCAGCTCGATGCGGTAGAGAGCCCGGGTGGCCCGCTCCTCCGTCAGCTGCCTCACCAGCAGGCTCGGCTCTGGGTACTCTGTGTAGAGGAGAGAGACCTGTTAGTGCAGCAAGCTCAGCCTCCCACGTTTCAACCTCTGCACGTCTAACAGTGTGAACCGAGAGTTGCTGTTTACCATTCCACTGGCACCAGTGCACACGTACACTTACCCGTGTGCGCGCGCGCACACATACACACACACTCGTACAGACACATACAGCGCACACACTCAGACCCGCACACACATACACACTCGCAGACCCATACACATACACACTCACTCCGACCCATACACACACACACGTACACTTACCCATACACACACACACTCGCAGACCCGGACACATACACACACTCGCAGACTTGTATACGCACACACACACAGACCCGTACAGACACACACACACACTCGCAGACCCGTACAGACACACACACACCACTCGCAGACCCATACAGAGACACACACACTCGTAGACCCGTACAGCCACACACACACACTCACAGACCCGTACAGACACACACACACACTCGCAGAACCGTACAGACACACTCGCAGACTTGTATACACACACACACACACACTCAGATCCGTACAGACACACACACACACTCGCAGACCCGTACACACACACACACTCGCAGACCCGTACACACACACACACACTCGCAGACCCGTACAGACACACACACACACTCGCAGACCCGTACAGACACACACACACACTCGCAGACCCGTACAGACACACACACACTCGCAGACCCGTACAGACACACACACACTCGCAGACCCGTACACACACACACAGACCTGTACAGACAGGCACACAACACTCAGATCCGTACAGATTGACATATATACACATTCACAGACCCGTACAGACACACACACACTCGCAGACCCGTACAGACACACACCCACTCAGACCCATACACGCACACACTCGCAGACCCGTACAGACACACACACACCACTCACAGACCCAGACACACACACACACCACTCGCAGACCCAGACACACACACACACACACACACACAGACCCGTATACACACACACTCTCAGACCCGTACAGACAGACACACACACACACTCGCAGAGCCGTACAGCCACACACACACACTTGCAGACCCGTATAGACACACTCGCAGACTTGTATATACACACACACACACTCAGACCCGTACAGACAGACACACACACACACTCGCAGACCGATACAAACACACACACACTCGCAGACCCGTACACACACACACTTGCAGACCCGTACAGGCGCGCGCGCGCACACACACACAGACTCGCAGACCCGTTCAGACACACACACAGACTCGCAGACCCGTACAGACACACACACACACTCACAGACCTGTACACACACACACTCTCGCAGACCCGTACAGGCACACACACACTCGCAGACCCGTACACACACTCACACTCAGACTTGTACACACACACACACAGACCCGTACAGACACACACTCACAGACACAATCCAACAATCAGTCCCTTCTGCTCGACACTGCCCTTCCCCTCCCTACCTTCCCCCTCCTCGAGGGGCAGCCCACACACCCGGCGACACATGGCCATGAACATCTGCAGATAGCGGGTGAGCGTCTCGTCTGTCTTCCTCTCGAGTCGGGCGATGTCTCGGAACCGATCCCACCGGTACCGCCGTGTGTGGGGCTCAAATTCCACGCCGAAGGTGGACACTGCCCGGTAGAAGTCCGACTCCTCCCGGCCCGTCCACCTGTGAGAAGGGGGAGAGGGTGAGTAACCAAGACCCTTCCTGACTGGCAGACCAGAGTGAGCAGGGATCAGACGCTGCCTGTGCTGGAGGGCTGTCTAGTCTGCGAGCCCTCAAGCAGGGAGGGGACAATTGACCCTCAGCCCATGAACCGTTTGGGGTGGGTGGGGAGAGAGGGGCAAGACAACTCAGACTACTGACAGTCTGATCAATCCCAACACACACTGTTTCGCCCCAACACCAATCCCCGTCTACCTGCTCATCCTCATTCCCAGCTCACCGGGCCCTCTTCCTTCCCCCCTCTTTAAATGCCCCCAACCTCACCTGAGTCTCTTTCCTCCCTCAACCTCGCTCCTTATTTTCATATACTCCCCTCTCCCTCACACCCTCCCATTCGTCCAGCCACCCTACCTTAATCTCCCACCTCTCCCTCGCCATCCCATCACCTGGCCCTCCCCTCTGTTCCCCTCTCCACCTCCTTCCTGCTACATTACCACTCTCCTCCCCAATGTTTCCCCTCCCACCCCCACCCTTCCCATCATCCACTCAGTCCCCCCCCTCACTCGAGGGACGGGGAGGAGGGTATGTCCGCGAGCCCAGTCCCACCCTCCCCTCCCCGCTTACTTCTGCTGCTTCTCGCGCCTCGCGATCTCCTTCAGCTTGAAGGCAGCCTCGCACCGCCGCCGCTTGCGGTCCCCCCTCTCCGCTGCCTCCATCTTCTGCTGCTCTTGCTTGTAGCTGCGCTGGTAGGCGGTGACCAGCCGCCTCAGACGGGCCGTCAGCACCGAAGGCATGGGCCAGTACCGGCACTGGCTGGGTAGCCCTGCTCCTGGAGGGAGGGGGTGAAAGCAGAGATGCAGGGTGAGGGAGTGGCTGCAGTGATCTGGCGTTGGCACAGAGTGCACGGGAAGTGAAATGAGGTGCGAGGATTAGGCGGGAGGGTGCGGGGCAGTGGGATCAGCGTGCGACTGATGGAGGGCTCTGGGGAGAGCGGGTCAGAGGGATTAGTCTGGGGACTGACACAGGACTGAGGGGAGAGAGTGGAGCAGTCAGACCAGTATGGGACTGATACAGGACTACAGGGAGAGCTGGGTGGTAGGATTCGTTGTGGCATTGAAGCAGGACTGTGGGGAGAGAGAGCGGCAGTGGGAAAGGACAGTGAATCACGGACATACTCACCCATTAAGACGTCTTTGCGTGCCTCCCCATCGTCCCCATCCACTGAGATATCTTCATCCAACGCCATTCCATCACCCTGAGCACAGAAAGCACATGCTAGCCAGGGTCCACCCTTGACGGGGTCACCAGCAGGGTCCGCGGTCCCTCTCCTCCTACACCCCCCCCCCACCCCCAATAACTAACCAGTTGTGTCTGCCTCAGCTCTCCACACATCGTGGCGAGAAGGAGTGTTGAACTCAAATACACCCAGGGCTGACTGGAAGGAGCCGGCCTGGTGTATCAGTATTAGCATGGCGAATCATCATTGGCAGACCACACAGGGGACAGAGAGTCCCCATTCACTGAAACCTTCCTCTGAAAGACCTTCTTCTGCAGGTCTGTCAGGGGGAGATCTGTACACTGATCAGTGTCTCTCAGTCTCTCTCTCTCTCAGGGGAGATCTGTACACTGATCAGTGTCTCTCAGTCCTTCCCTCAGGGGGAGATCTGCACACTGACCATTGTCTGTCAGTCCCTCTTCCTCAGGGGGATATCTGTACACTGACTAGTGGCTCTCAGGGGAGATCTGTACACTGACCGATGTCTCTCAGGGGGGAGATCTGTACACTGACCAGGGTCTCTCTCTCGTCTCTTTCTCTCTGGGGAGATCTGTACACTGACTGGTGTCCCGGAGCACACCCCAGCTGTCGGCCCCTCCCAGCAAGCCCTGTCCCACACCCAGCTACCACCATGGAGGCAGGAACTCACATCATCGTCGCGATGTTCCCTGCCCAGAATGAGGGGCTTGTACTCCGGATCTTCTAAGTCCCTCTCGAAGTCTCCGCTGGAAAAAACAATAGCGGTGTGAGCCAGGCCGGGAGCCCACCTCTGAGGTTACTGAGCAGACTGCCTCATGGCATCTGAGGAGATGGGGGAGGGGGAGGAGGGAGGGGGAGAGAGGGTTAGGAGAGAACTGGGGAATGGGGGAGTGGTAGGGGCCAGGGTGTGGTGGGGAGTGAGAGGGCAGAGAGGGTGGGGGAGGAATGGGCCAGGTTGTGGTGGGGAGTGAGGGGGCAGGGAGGGTGGGGGAGGAATGGGCCAGGTTGTGGTGGGGAGTGAGGGTGCAGAGAGGGTAGGGCAGGAATGGGGGAGTGAGGGATAAAGAGGGTGGGGAGAAATGATATTCTGTTCTCAGGGGGTCCCTACCCGTCACCGAGGTCACCGAACATGTCCGTTCCCCTCTGCTCTGCCGCAATGGCCTTCTCATCCGGCCGCCCGACCTGCTCCAGGAAGCAGAGGGCAGGGTCAGCACGCATGGTGTTGTACTTCTCGTAGCCTAGAGAGAGGGAGAGAGCCGGTGTGTGGGGGTGGGGGGCAGAGAGAGGCAGAGCGAGGGGGGAGGGGTGAGGTGGGGGGAGGGGGTGAGGGGTGAGGCAGAGCGAGGGGGAGGGGGTGAGGGGTGAGGCAGAGCGAGGAGGGAGGAGAGAGAAAAGGGGAAATGGTAAGTAGAATTCCCCACTGAACCATGCTCCCTATTTCTCTCACTTCTACTCCCCCTCCCCTCAAAGCTACATCACTCTCTTCCTACTAGCCCCCGCCCCCTCTACGGCAAGGTGAGCATGACAGGATGATCTTACTGAAAGAGGAATAGGTGAGAAGCGGAAGGGAATTTCAGAGCTGGGGCCCACCAGCTGAGGGAACAACCTGAACTGATGGAGCAGTGGGTCAGACCTCAGGAATAATGGCGAGAAAAAGCCACAGGGACTGAAGAGTCACAGAAACACACAAAGGAAGTCAGAGATGGATGGGGGTCCACAGAGATGGCTGATGGGGAGTCTAAGACAGATGAACTTCGGGGAGGGAGGGTTTCACAGACGGAGAGGGGCAGTGGAAAGGAGGACACAGCTCGAGGGAGGAAACGTGGGGGCGATGAGATGGGCGGGGGTTAGGGGGGAGTGTGTGCGGGCGCAGTCACTCACCGTGTTTGAAGACCCCGATCAGCAGTGATTTGTCAGCCTCCATGTCCCACCACTCAGCCGGAACCTCCATCCCGTCCACCTCTGGGATCCACACGTCGATGTCACTGTGGCACAGACGGGGAGGGGGGAGGTTAGGGGCTGTGAGATCGAGAGTGCAGTTCTGGGTGGGGGGGGGGTAGACACTCTCAGCAAAGAAGGAGGGAATGCCAGTCAAAAGGAAGACGGTACGCCTCGGCGGAGTGGGGTGGGTGGGGTGAGATGCGGCGCCTCAGTACAGCCGGGGGGGGGGGGGGGGAACAGAGCTCCTCAGCGGGGCAGGATACCTCAGCAGTGGAAGGGAGAGGCACATTCACACAGATAGGTCAGGGAGGGGGGTGGGGGACTGTTGGCTGGGAGGGAGAATGAAAAAAGAAGAGGGGAGGAGGAATGGGGTGGCACTCACTTGGTGTCGGCTCCGTCCAGCACCCGGTCCGATTGGTCTCCAATCACCTCCTGCTTCAGGTAGTAAAGCATTCGAACCCTGAGGAGCACCCTGGGGAAACAGGAAGGGGGAGAGAGGTAAGCCTGGTGTCAGAGTGTGATACGAGGGCTAAGAAAAACACAGCAGCAGAGAGGCAGAGGAAGCCGACAGCAGCACAGAGAGCAGCGGGGGTCGGCAGGGACGGGGGGGGGCGGGCGGCAGGGAAGGGGGGGGTGGGCGGCAGGGAAGGGGGGGTCCGGTAGCAACGAGAGGGGCTCTCTGCCCCTGGCCTACTTGTTGCAGTGGTGTTTGAGATGTTTCTTGTAGCTGTCGTCCTGGAGGAGGACATCGGGGTTACACTTGCGGATCCAGTCAGCCTTCTGCACGTCGAATGAACTGCTCTGACTCTTGATCTTCTTCCCCTTCCGGCCCCGGGGAACTGGGGCCGACAACCCTGGGTGGGGAGAGTCGTATCCAGGGTTAATGCATCACTCACCATTCCCAGTAAACAAAGCTGTTGCTCCCAGTCAAAATCTGGATGGTGCTCCCGGTGTGGGTCTGACCCAAGGATACAGAGATGGGAACTGTGCACGGTGCTCCCGGTGTGGGTCTGACCCAGGGATACGGAAACGGGAACTGTGTATGTTGCTCCCGGTGTGGGTCTGACCCAGGGATACGGAGACGGGAACTGTTCACAGTGCTCCCGGTGTGGGTCTGACCCAGGGATACGGAGACGGGAACTGTTCACAGTGCTCCCGGTGTGGGTCTGACCCAGGGATACGGAGACAGGAACTGTGCATAGAGCTCTTAGTGTGGGTCTGATCTAGGGTAACACAGAGACAGGAACCATGTACGATGCTCCCAGTAGGAGTCTGAGCCAGGGATACAGAGACTGGAACTGTGCACTGTGCTCTTCGTGTGGGTCTGACACAGGGATATGGAGATGGGAACTGTGCACTGTGCTCTTCGTGTGGGTCCTCCAGGGACACCGAGAGGGGAACTGTGTACCTCTCCTGGTGCAGTCTGAACAGGTACCTGAGTGGTTCTGCAGCTCCTTGGTCTGCCCGTTCTCGGTGGGCGTGATGAGGTCCCAGATGAAGCCCTTGATCTTCTCATCACCTCGGTAGTGGAGCAGGCAGTAGACCAGAATGGTGCGGCAGATCACCTCCACGTCTCGCTCCGACATCCGCCGCTTGAACCGCCCGTGGGCCAGGATATCCTTCCACCGACCCCAGCTGGAGGGGAAAGGGGGAGGGAACAGAGTCAGCACGGCCCGCCAGAGCTCCCCGCTGCCTCCAGCACTAACAAAGGAGCCAGACCACCAAGACTGAGGAAAGTGCATTCCACAAGTTCCCAGCTAAGCACATGGTGTCCCGGCTGCACCATTCTCTGCTCCCTGGAGGAACACAGCACAGTGCAGTACGGTGTAAACACAAGAGATTCTGTAGCTGCTGGAAAGCTTGAGCAACACACACAAAACGCTGGAGGAAGTCAGCAAGTCAGGCATCTACAGAAATGAATAAAGTCGACACTTTGGGCCAGGACCCTTCATCAGGAGAAGAACAGGCCTACAACACACTGTGCTGTGCTCTTAGCCTAATGAGACTCAACTGAACTAATCCCTTCTGCTGATGTCACATCCACATCCCTCATTTCCCTGCATGAAGAGGCTTTTAAACAACTCTACCTCACCACCATCTCTGGCAACATGTTTCAGGCACCCACCATTCTGTATTGAAAAAAACTTGCTTTTCACATTGTCTTTGAACATTCCCCCCCCTCACTTTAATGCATTCCCCCTGGTATTAGACATTTCCACCCTAGAGAGAAAGGTACCAGCTGCCTATAATCTATCTCTGCCCCTGTAATGGAGCGATCAGAACTGAATGCAATACTGCAGATGCGGCCTGAACAGAGTTTTGTGAACCTACAACATGACTTTCCAACTCTTGAACTCAGTGACTCGATTAAAAAGAAAGGCAAGCATGCTGTTTGCTTCTTCATCACCCTCGCCATTTTCAGTCAGATCCATGTGTACGAAAACTCTGTTTAAGATCCTGCCAATAACTGTATGGCCGGCCGGTGGTACAGGGGCATTGCACCATACCTCGAAGCGAGTGGACCCAGGTTCGGACCCGTCCGGCTCCTTGTACGCTGTACATCCGCGCTCGGGTGAGCGTCAAGCAAGCAACTCGGTCTCACAAAAAACAGACAAATGCTACGGAATCGGCAAAGGTTGCCAACCAATGCATCACAAGGCCCTGGATCTAAGAAAGGATGTACTGGATTTGGAGGGGGTGCAGAGATTTACTAGAATAATGACAGGAAAGAAAGAGTTAACATATGAGAGACATTTGATGGCTCTATACTCACTGGCGTTTAAAAGGGTGGCGGGGTAGGGCACCTCATTGAAACCTAGTGAATATGGAAAGGCCTAGATAGAGTGGGTGTGGAGAGGGTTTTTCCTATAGTGGGGGAGTCCAGGATCAGAGGGCACAGCCTCAGAATACATCCCTTTAAAACAGAGATAAGGAGTAATTTCTTTCCGCAAAGGGTGGTGAATCCATGGAATTCATTGCCACAGACCGCTGGGGTATATTTAAAGTGGAGGTCAGTAGGTTCTTGATTAGTAAGGGTGTCTAAGGTTGCAGGAGTAGGTAGGAGAATGGGGTTGAGGGGGAAAATAAATCAGCCCTGATGGAATGGCAGACCAGTCTCAAAGAGTTGAATGGTTAAATTCTGTTCCTATGTCGTACGATCACTGACATATTTGGCGGGATTATTCCTGAACAAAGAAATAAAGGACTTAGTTTTGTGAGGTAATCTGAAACACGGTCCTCCTTCCTCCGTTGCTCCTCCCTCATTAATATACATTAATGATTTAGATGAAGGGATTAAAAGTAACGTTAGCAAATTTGCAGATGACACAAAGCTGGGTGGCAGTGTGAAATGTGAGGAGGATGTTATGAGAATGCAGGGTGACTTGGACAGGTTGGGTGAGTGGGCAGATGCATGGCAGATGCAGTTTAATGTGGATAAATGTGAGGTTATCCACTTTGGTGGCAAGAACAGGAAGGCAGATTACTATCTGAATGGTGTCAAGTTAGGAAAAGGGGAAATGCAACGAGATCCAGGTGTCTTTGTTCATCAGTCACTGAAAGTAGGCATGCAGGTACATCAGGCAGTGAAGAAAGCTAATGGCATGTTGGCCTTCATAACAAGGGGAGTTGAGTATAGGAGCAAAGAGGTCCTTCTGCAGTTGTACAATGCCCTGGTGAGACCACACCTGGAGTATTGTGTGCAGTTTTGGACTCCAAATTTGAGGAAGGACATTCTTGCTATTGGAAGAGTGCAGCATAGGTTCACGAGGTTAATTCCCGGGATGGTGGGACTGTCATATGTTGAAAGATTGGAGTGACTGGGCTTGTATACTCTGGAATTTAGAAGGATGAAAGGGGATCTGATTGAAACGTATAAGATTATTAAGGGATTGGACACGCTGGAGGCAGGAAACATGTTCCCGATGTTGGGGGAGTCCAGAACCAGAGGCCACAGTTTAAGAATAAGGGGTAGGCCATTTAGAACGGAGTTGAGGAAAAACTTTTTCACACAGAGGGTTGTGGATCTGTGGAATGCTCCGCCTCAGAAGGCAGTGGAGGCCAATTCTCTGGATGCTTTCAAGAGAGAGTTAGATAGAGCTCTTAAAGATAGCGGAGTCAAGGGATATGGGGAGAAGGCAGGAACGGAGTACTGATTGTGGATGATCAGCCATGATCACAGTGAATGGCAGTGCTGGCTCGAAGGGCCGAATGGCCTACTCCTGCACCTATTATCTATTGTCTCACCACCCTTCTGCAAACACCCTCTGGCTTCCCTCCTCCATTGCTCTAAACATCCCTCCCCCCAGCATCCTCCTGTATCACCCCTCCACCCCATCGAGCCAGGACCATGTTGCCGTCTCACCCGTAGACCAACAGGTTCTTCTCCACCCTGAAGCACTCGGTCCTCCCATAACCATGTCGACGCTCATGGGACCTGCGAGACTTGGGGCGCTCATCGCTGTCACTGTCCATCTCGGAGAAGTCCACATCGTCGTCCTTGGTGGTGT
This sequence comes from Mobula birostris, assembly GCF_030028105.1. Taxonomy (NCBI): domain Eukaryota; kingdom Metazoa; phylum Chordata; class Chondrichthyes; order Myliobatiformes; family Myliobatidae; genus Mobula; species Mobula birostris. The sequence goes on from NC_092379.1 coordinate 16,811,117, forward strand.
TGAAGGGCCGGGTCTGCTTGCGGACTCGCGGGGTGTCGATGACCAGGTTGTTCTGCAGAGGTGGCGGGGGAGAAGAGAAACATCGACAGATGGAACTTTTGGTGGGGTTTATGAGGATATTGCTGCAACCTGAGGGACTGAACTAGGGGTTTTATTTCTTGGAGACAGGAGGGGTGACTTTACAGAGGTGTAGAAAACCATGAGGATAGGGTTAATGCGCACAGCATTTTACTCCAGGGTTGGAGAATCAGGAACTCGAGGGCACAGGTTTAAGGTGAGAGGGGAGAGGTGTACAAAGTACCTGATGGGAACCTTTTCACCCAGAGTGTGGTCTGTTTATAGAATGACCTCCAGGGGAAATGGTTGAGGTAGGATCGTTAATAAAATTTAAAATTGTACTTGGGGGAGATATGGGACTAGGGTAGATGGCCACTATGGCTAGCATGTATGGGTTGGGCTGAAAGGTCAGTTTCCTTGCTGTGTGAGTCTATGATATGGTAGCGTGAGATGGATTCTGGAAAAAGAGGGGAGGAAGATTACCAGGGAGCAGGGATTCACTTGAGAGAGCGCAGCAGGCATTGGGAAGTGCTTCTCCTGCTCAGCATCTGCACAAGCCTGGGGTACGGGAGACTCCTCAGCAAAGCTTGGGTAACCGACTGCAGAGAGGCAGAGAGGAGGGACGGAGGGAATCCTGAGTACACGGCAGAGCACTGGGCAGCAGGGACCCCTGACAGGGGACAACCAAGACCAGAGCCCTCACCCTGCGGTTCACCATGTCCAGGTCGATGTCGGCTTTCTTGGCCCACTTCTGCCAGAAGTTGGGGTCGTCCAAGGAGATGTCCGTCCGGTTCCCAGTGGCCACGAAGCTGGCCTGCAACAGAATGGGGGAAGACAGGTCAGAGCGTAACAAATGGGTCAACAGCAGACGCCTTTTTAATTGTCTCTTCGCTCAGCTCTGGGATACCTAGAGTGCACTGAAGATGCATTCATCAGCATGCTCTTCCTTGACTGCAGCTTAGCATTCAACACTATCATCCCTTTGAAACTCATCACTGAGCTCCAAGACACAGGTCTCAGTACACCTCTGTGAGACTGGATGTTTTACGTTTGCTGACCAAAGATGGTGATGGATCAGCACATCGAAAGGAGATTGAAAACCTGACTGGGTGGTGCCACAAGAACATCTCACTCAATGTCAGCAAAACCAAAGAACTGATTTTTTTTTTTTTAAATAATTTTTATTAAATTTTCAAAATGAATACATAGAAAATAAAATCTATCCCCCCCCCCCCCGTATATAGTCCTACCTAAAAAGAAAAGAAAGGAAAAAAAAAGGAACCGCCTGGGTATTGGAAGGTTTTCACATGCTCCATGGGATTCAAAATAAATTTAATATACTTATTCGTTAGTTTCCTCAAGGGACCAAGATCTTTATCGGAGCAATTAAATATGCCATCCTATCTTTTGTAAATAAGGACACCAGATATTCAAAAATGTTCCATATTTATCTCTTAAATTATAAGTGATTTTTTCGAGTGGAATAGAACTAGCCATTTCATTGTTCCAACGATTCATACTTAAATACGAATCAGATTTCCAAGTAACAACTATAGTCTTCTTAGCTACTGCCAATGCAATTTTCATAAATCCTTTCTGATACTTATTCCATTTAAGTTTTGGCTTTATCCCTTCAATATCACCTAACAGAAATAATACAGGGTTATGTGGAAGTTGAGTTCCAGTAATTTGTCCCAATAAGACTCTTAAATTTATCCAAAAGGGTTGAATTTTAAAACAAGATCAAGTAGAATGTAAGAAAGTACCAATTTCTTGATTACACCGAAAGCATTTATCAGATAGGTTTGAATTTAATCTATTTATTTTTTGTGGTGTAATATATAATTGGTGTAAAAAGTTATATTATACTAATCTAAATCGAACATTTATTGTATTTGTCATACTGTCAAGGCACAGTCTTAACCAATTTGTTTCATCAATATTAATATTCAGATCTGTTTCCCATTCTTGTTTTGACTTAAAAATTGCTACTCCCCACTACAACAATACTACCCACCCAATCTCTCTTTAGTTTCTGATATTCTGTTTCTGTTAAATGCGTTTCCTGTAAAAAGGCTGAATCTATCTTCATTTTCTTAATATGTGTTAAGATTCTTTTTTCTTTTCACTGGTCCATTAAGCCCATTAACATTAAAACTCAAAAAATTCAATAAATTAGTCATTATTTTTAACAAAATTACTCCAATCTAAAACATTACTTAGCTTCTCAACTCTCATAGTTCCTTGGGGAATCTCTTTGAACTTCACCATGTTGCTATGTGTTCCCCTCCCAATCATCCAGGCAAAAAGAAAAAAAAAGATAGATGAGATATAAAAAAAGAAAAAACAAAATACCCCCCCACTAATGTTGTGAATGAAAGGATACACAACACTACCCCACTCCATTTTGCGGGTTGTGGCTGGAGCCACGCTTGCACACATGATTAGCGTAGCAATCGATCAGCGCTTCTTCCAGCTCCCCCGCAACAAAAAAAATTATATAAAAAAATTAACGTTACTATTCCCAACTAGTATTCCTCAAATTTTAACCTTACTTCCCCTCCCCCATATAATTAGTAATATATTTATATATTCATCCGCCTTCAAAAATCCAACAAGTCCATTCTTTGACCCAGTCTTCTTCCTCAATCCATCTCGCTCCCCTGGTTTTGTTCTTGTACCTGGTGAATATTCAGAGAGTCTTGCACAAACTGCTCCACTTTCCGGTAATCATCAAAAAATCTTTTTTCTCCACCAGTCAAAAAAATCTTCAAGGTTGCAGGGTAACGCAATATAAAATGATAACCCTGATCCCATAGGATTTTTTTCACTGGATTAAATTTCTTCCTTCTCTTCAAAAGTTCATAACTTATGTCAGGGTAGAAAAAAATTTTGTTCCCTTGAATCATCAATGGCCCCTTTCTATTCTTGGCAGCTTGGGCAGCTGCCTGTAGAATCCTTTCCTTGTCTTGAAATCTTAAGAACTTTATTAAAATTGCACGTGGATATTGGTCATCTTGTGGTTTTGGTCTTAGAGCTCTATGTGCCCGCTCAATTTCAATTAATCGGTCCTCCTCTTTCATTTGCAAAACTTCCGGGATCCATCTTTGAAAAAATTTTATTGAATTTCCTCCCTCCATACCAACAATTTTAATATTATTACGTCTACTAAAATTTTCCAACATGTCCACTTTCTCCAAGAGTCGATTTCTTTCCATGTTCCAGACAAGCAGATCATTTTCTGTTTTTTCCACTCTATCATTAATATGCTCCATTTTTCTTTCCATCTTCTGAAGCTTCTTATCCACTTTATCCTGTCTTTCCATAGCTTTATTATAGCACATCTTCATGCCTTTAAGCTCTGCTCTTACTTTTCTTACTTCAGCCGTTAATTGCAATAAAGCCTCTCTTATGTCTCCATCATCTCCTTTAGTTCCAATCTCTTCCAATTCTTCCTCCTCTTCTTCATCTGTGTTCTCTGCAGAGTCCAATTCTGACTCTGAGTCACTTTCAGTTGCAGTGGCTGTCGGTTCTTGTAGTTTGAGTTGTATTGATTTGCGCATGCGTTCTTCTTTGCGCGTGCGCATTTCTGGCATCTTCTTCCGAGAGACCACTACCGCCGCCATTGCTCCCTGTTCTACGGCGGAGATAGAACACATCTCCAAAAGAGATCTAACCTGAGTCCGAGGCTCCATCGCTGCAGTAGGCCCTTTTTTCTTCCCATCTCGCGGCGGCTTCGCAACAACAGACTTCTTCTGTTGCAGTTTAGGAGGCATATCGTAAAGTAGTCTTGCAAAGTTATAAGTAGTTTTCGGAGAGTACTTATTAACTTTGCTTTGTTTAAACGGTACTTTGCTAATTTTTTACGGGAGAGCTGGATTTACACGTCTCAATCCCACGTCATCACGTGACGCCCCCAAGAACTGATTACTGACGAGAGGAAGAAGCAGGTGGTCCACAGTCCTCATTTTGGGATCAGTGGTGAAGAGGATCGGTAGTTTTAAAGTTCTTGGCGTTAACATTGTCAGAAGATCAGTCCTGCAACCAGCACATGAATGCCATCGCAAAAAGCACAACAGTCTCTCTACTTTCTGAGAAGTTTGCATAGATTTGGCACCCCACCAAAAATCTTGTAGAGATGCACAGGGAAAAGTGCCCTAATTGGTTGCATCACAGCCTGGCATGGAAACAAAAATGCTCGGGAACAAAAAAGTTACAAGTGATAGCTACAACTCAGCCCATCACAGGCAAAGCCCTCCCCACCATTGAGTACACTTACATAGAGCACTGTCATAAGAGAGCAGCATCCATTATCAAGAAACCCCAACATCCAGGCCATGCTCTCTTCTCGCTACTACCATCGAGCAAGAGGCCTGGAAGCCATTAGGTTCAGGAACAGTTATTACCCCACAACCATCAAGCTCTGAACTGGCGTGGATAACTTGACTCACCACTACTCTGAACTGATTCTACGACCTATAGACTCATTTCCAAGGACTCTTTGGTTTGTAGATGCAGTAAGCTATCAAGGCAGCAAATGGAATGTTGGCCTTCATTGCTCGTGGGATTGAATTTAAGAGCAGAGACGTTATCCTGCAACTGTACAGGGTATTGGTGAGGATGCACCTGGAGTAGTGTGTGCAGTTCTGGTCTCCTTACTTAAAGAAGGATATACTGTCTTTCTTTGGAGGTGGTGCAGAGGAGGTTCACCAGGTTGATTCCAGAGATTGGGGGGGCAGGGAGCAGGGATTAGACTTTGAGGAGAGATTGACTATACTCACTAGAATTCAGAAGAATGAGAGATCTTATAGAAACATATAATTATGAAAGGGATAGATAGAGGTAGGAAAGCTGTTTCCACTGGTAGGTGAGACTGGAACCAGGTGACATAGCCTCAAGATTCAGGGGAGTAGATTTAGGACGGAGATGAGGAAGAACTGCTTTTCCCAGAGAGTGGTGAATCTGTGGAATTCTCTGCCTAATGAAGCAGTGGAGGCTACTTCAGTAAATGTATTTAAGACAAAGTTGGATAGATTTTTGCATTGTAGGGGAATTAAGGGTTACGGGGAAAAGGCAGGTAGGTGGAGATGAGTCCATGGCCCAATCAGCCATGACCTTATTGAATGGCGGAACAGGCTTGATGGGCCCAATGGCCTACTTCTGCTCCTGTTTCTTATGATCTTTACAATTCAGGTTCAGTATTTTTTATTTTCACATTTTTTTCTTTTGCACATTGGATGTTTGTCAGTCTTTACCTATAGACCACCGTAGAATTTGATTGTATTTCTTTCTTCTATCTAAATACTTGTAAGAGACTCTATCTCAAAGTAGTACAGGATAATAAATTCACTTTGAACGTCGATAGAAATGAAGACTGTGCTGAGGGGGGGGGTGACTGGCAGGCTACAAACACACCCCGAGGTTGATGCTCACCTTGGCGAACGTGGAGCCCTTGCCCTCTGTCTCGATGGTGATGGTGGTGGTCCTGCGCGACAGGATCTGGTCGATGTCCTCCTCGCAGAACTTGGAGCCCTCGTCCTCCTCGTCCATGATGGCGCCGTAGGCACCCTTGCGCAGCAGATCCTCGATCTCCTTCTTGGAGAACTGCTGGATCTGTGGGGGAGGGAGCGCGAGAGGAGGCTGACGGTGGGGAGAGGAAGCCCCTCTTCCAGCCTTACACCCCCACAGGCACTCAGAAACCCAGCTTCCCCACCCAGGGCCCAGCCGTCTGCAACCCCAGCACCCCCATGAACCAGCCCTCCCTTTTCTTATTGACAATCCACCTTCCTCTGTTCCCCCCGGTAACCTACGGATCCTGCCCCACATCCTTGAGGGGGCTCCAAATACCTTTCAAAAAGCATCTCCTCCACCCCCTTCTAGATTCTCCCACATCCTCTCCTCTGAGGGAGACCCCCTTACCAACCCAATCCCTTTTGCCTCTTCTAATGCAAGCCCCCTCAGTCAGATATCCCTCGAGGGAGAACCCACTCGTACGCAGGGTGTGTTCAGGGAACCAGGCAGATGAACATCCTTCCTTACACAAAAAGTTGACCCTTCGCCACGAGACAACCCACCATTTCCTGGGATGTATTTGGTAAATAAAACATTTTTTTTTAACAACCCTCAACCAGGTTTCTCCTCAGCCTCCACTGCTCCAGAGACAACACCTAAGATTGTCCAGAAAGTATTATAGCTTATTCTAATGCAGGCAGCATCCTGGTAACCCTCTTCTACACCCTCTCTGAAGCCCCCTACACCCTTCCTAAAATGAGACTACCAGAACTTAATTCAAATCTCCAAATAGCATTCTGTGTACTGTTTCCAAAGCATCATCATCCCTTTTTCTCCCCACAAAGAGTGGACCCTTGCCAATGGGACAACCCATTCCCCCACTCCAGGGTCCTGTATACAGATCAATGTCGTATCCCATGGAACACAACACCCATCCAGCCCAGGGTCAGATCTCTGAGCACCGGGCACCTGCAGCGAGCGGCACTCACCCCGTTGATGTTGTTCTCTCGGCTACTCATGGACTGCAGCACAGCCTTGTCCAAGCCCAGCTTGAGACTGGCCTTGTCGAACATCTCCCTCTCGTACGAGTTGCGGGTGATCAGCCGGTACACCTTCACTGCCTTACTCTGGCCGATCCGATGGCAGCGAGCCTGGGCCTGAAGCAGGGAGGGGAAGAGGGGGAGGCAGGCGTGGGACAGGGTGAGAAGCAGAAGGGAAGGAGCAGTGGAGAGGGAGTGGGAGGAGAGGGAGGGAGAGAGGGAGGGAGAGGTGGGATGAGGGAAGGAGGGAGGGTGGGAGAGGTGGGATGAGGGAGGGAGGGAGGGGTAAGGGTGGAGGAGGGAGGGGAGGATGAGGGAGGGAGGGGGAGGGTGGAGGAGGGAGGGGGAGGGTGGAGGAGGGAGGGGGAGGGTGAAGGAGGGAGGGGGAGGGTGAAGGAAGGGGGGAGGGTGAAGGAAGGGGGGAGGGTGAAGGAAGGGGGAGGGTGAAGGAAGGGGGGAGGATGAAGGAAGGGGGGAGGATGAAGGAAGAGGGGAGGACGAAGGAAGAGGGGAGGACGAAGGAAGAGGGGAGGACGAAGGAAGAGGGGAGGACGAAGGAAGAGGGGAGGACGAAGGAAGAGGGGGAGGACGAAGGAAGAGGGGAGGACGAAGGAAGAGGGGAGGACGAAGGAAGAGGGGAGGACGAAGGAAGAGGGGAGGACGAAGGAAGAGGGGAGGACGAAGGAAGAGGGGAGGACGAAGGAAGAGGGGAGGACGAAGGAAGAGGGGAGGACGAAGGAAGAGGGGAGGACGAAGGAAGAGGGGAGGACGAAGGAAGAGGGGAGGACGAAGGAAGAGGGGAGGACGAAGGAAGAGGGGAGGACGAAGGAAGAGGGGAGGACGAAGGAAGAGGGGAGGACGAAGGAAGAGGGGAGGACGAAGGAAGAGGGGAGGACGAAGGAAGAGGGGAGGACGAAGGAAGAGGGGAGGATGAATGAGGGAGAAGGTAAGAATTGTGAGAGACAGGGATGGTAGGGATACAATGAGTGGAGGGAGGGAAAGGACAATGAGAGACAGGAAGGCGGGAGAGAGAGAGAGGGAGAGGACAGTGAGAGGCGGAGGCAGGGAGATGGAGTACGCAGCCCCATCCTCCCCGCAACCCCCTCCCCTCCCCGCTGCCCTACCTGCAGGTCGTTCTGGGGGTTCCAGTCGGAGTCGAAGATGATACAGGTGTCTGCGGCAGTGAGGTTGATGCCCAGCCCCCCGGCCCGCGTACACAACAGGAACACAAAGCGGTCCGAGTCCGGTTTGCTGAAGCGGTCGATGGCAGCCTGCCGCAGGTTCCCCCGCACCCGCCCATCAATCCGTTCGTACAGGTACCTGGGGAGGCATGGAGAGATGGTGAGGGTGGAGAAGAGGGCAGATAGTGAGGGGGACATGGTGGAGTTGGACTCTGAGGGGGTTGAGGGAGATGATGGATGCAGTGGGAGGAAGCGTTGAGGGGTGGCGAAAAACACTGAGGGTCATAGACTAGGCGTAACAGGGCAGACCAGATACACCTCATCCCTATAACCACCTCCCTCCCCTGTGCTCTTCCTCATAAACCTCACACACTCTCCGTCCCGTCCCTAACCCAGCTGTGGAGGGTGGGGTGGAGGGACTAATGAGGGCAAGAAGCAACTACCCTGGTCTGGGCAGGGAGAAAGGATAGGGAAGGGGCTGGAGGGTGTGCTGGCGGGGCAGCCCCCTCACCTCTTCTGGATGAGGTAGTCCTCGAGGATATCCAGGCAGCGGACCATCTGCGAGAAGATGAGCACCTTGTGCCCGCCCGCCTTCAGCTTGGGCAGCAGCTTGTCGATCAGCACCAGTTTGCCCGCCGACTGGATCATGGCCTGCAGGTGGAAGTCCAGCGCTGTCGGGTCGTGCGTCTCCCGGAACTCACCCAGGATCTTCTCCTCTGCTCCTGCGGGAGAGAACGAGGGGAGCTCGGTCAGACACCAGCTTGCCCACTGCTCCGGGAATCTGTACTCTCCCACCCCCACGGGATCAGATCGCATCCTGCAACCCATTCCTGGAGATCTGTTATTCAACATTGAATTTCTGGATCAGATCCAAGCCTGTAACCCACTCCCAGGGATCTGTTATTCCATATATAAACCTACATAACTCCAGGACCAGATCCCAGCCTGTAACCTACATCCAGGGATCTGTTATTCTATATATAAACCTCCTGAACCCTGAGATCAGATCCCAGCTACAGCCCAGTCCCATGGATTTCTTTGTTTGTGTTTTTTTTTTGTTATTCTATAAATAAACCCTGAAACCCTAGGATCTGTTATTCTGCATATACCACCCCCACCAACCCACAGATCAAATCCCAGCCTGTAAACCCACCACCCCGAAACCCACAGATCAAATCCCAGCCTGTAAACCCACCACCCCGAAACCCATAGATCAAATCCCAGCCTGTAAGCCGTTCCTGTGGATCTATTATTCTATATATAAGATCCTCCCACAAACCCATAGATCAGGTCCCAGCTGGAAGCCCATTCTTGGGAATCTGCTATATTATATATAAATCACCTAAACCCTTGGATAAGATCCCAGCCTCTAACCCACCTGGGAATCTGTTATTCTATATAGAACCCCCCTGAATCTCTGGATAAGATCCCAGCCTCTAACCCACCTGGGAATCTGTTATTCTATATAGAACCCCCCTGAATCTCTGGATAAGATCCCAGCCTCTAACCCACCTGGGAATCTGTTATTCTATATAGAACCCCCCTGAATCTCTGGATAAGATCCCAGCCTCTAACCCACCTGGGAATCTGTTATTCTATATAGAACCCCCCTGAATCTCTGGATAAGATCCCAGCCTCTAACCCACCTGGGAATCTGTTATTCTATATAGAACCCCCCTGAATCTCTGGATAAGATCCCAGCCTCTAACCCACCTGGGAATCTGTTATTCTATATAGAACCCCCCTGAATCTCTGGATAAGATCCCAGCCTCTAACCCACCTGGGAATCTGTTATTCTATATAGAACCCCCCTGAATCTCTGGATAAGATCCCAGCCTCTAACCCACCTGGGAATCTGTTATTCTATATAGAACCCCCCTGAATCTCTGGATAAGATCCCAGCCTCTAACCCACTTGGGAATCTGTTATTCTATATAGAACCCCCCTGAATCTCTGGATAAGATTCCAGCCTCTAACCCACCTGGGAATCTGTTATTCTATATAGAACCCCCCTGAATCTCTGGATAAGATCCCAGCCTCTAACCCACTTGGGAATCTGTTATTCTATACAGACCCCCGCTGAACCCTGAGATCAGATACTAGCCTGTAAATGACTCCCGGGGATCTGTTATTCAGTACAGAAACCCCCTGAATCCCTGGATTTGAGGGAGATGATGGGGATCTGCTATTCTATTTTTGATCATCCCTCCGCCCAACCAGTGGCTGGGACCCCCGGCCACCCACCGTTGATGAGGTAGGGGTGGTTGCAGCATTTACGCAGTTCCATCATGGTGTTGAGCAGGTTGGGGACGTTGGCCTGGCCCGCCCCCTTGGCCAGAAAGGTGAAGTTGCGCTCCAGGATGGCACGGTAGTACTTCTTCTGGATGTTGGTCAGCTCCACCTCGATGATCGTCTCCTCCTTGGGGGCCAAGTTCTTCTCCACGTCCTCCTTGAGACGCCGCAGCATCATGGGCTTGAGCAGGGCCTGCAGCTTCTGCACCTGTCTCCGGGAAGGAAAAAGGCAGAGCGGTGAGGTGAGCGTGGCAGGGGGAGCCGCGAGCCGGGTACGCCCACCGTGCGCCTCCCCGCCTCCCTGTACCGTCCCTACCTGCTCCTCCGTCTTCAGGTCCCCAAACTCCTGCAGGAAGGCCGACTCCAGGGGGAACTGCGAGGGCTCCAGGAAGTTCAGCAGGCTGAACAGCTCCTCCACCGTGTTCTGCAGGGGGGTCCCGGTCAGAAGGACCTTGTGCTCCTGTGGGCGAGACCAGCAACCCGTCAGAGGCACCATCACAATCTGGGACAGCAACCTGAACACGCAGGAAGGCAGGAAGCAGAGGACTGCCCAATACTTTGGGGGCACATCCCTCAGCAAGTCAGACCCATTGAAGGGTTTCAGCTTTTTATTCCCCTCCATGGATGCTGCCCAGCTTGCTGAGTTCCTCCAGCATTATGTGTACATCCCTTCCCACCAGCGGGAGTATCTACAGAAGGCACTAGACCCGGCCATTTCCTCATCAAGCAGCAGGCACAGAAGCCCCAAGTCGCACACCACCAGGTTCAGGAACAGCAAATTCCCTTCAATCATTCCGTTCTTGAACCAACCAGCACAACCCTGATCACTGTACAGCAACACTGTAGGAACACCTTGCAGGAGTGAGCAGAACAGAGGGAAGCCAGGGGTACAGGTGCATGGTTCCCTAGAAGTAGAGTCGCGGGCAGGCAGGGTGGTCAAGGTGTTAGCTTTCATCAGTCAGGGCACCGATAACAGGGGTTGGGATATTGTGTTGCAGCCGTACAAGGTTGTATGTCAGACTGCAATTAGAGTACTGCGTGCTGTTCCTGTCACCCACTTACACGGGTGTGATTAAGCCAGAGAGGGTGCACAAAGGACCCACAGGACATTACTGGGACTGCAGGTCTCGAGTAATAAGGAGAGACTGAACGGTTTCCCCTGAAGTGGAGGAGGCTGAGAGGTGACCTGTTGGGAGGTTTATAAAAGTCACAAAGGGTTAGGTAACACACGTAAAAGTTGCTGGTGAATGCAGCAGGCTAGGCAGGATCTATAGGAAGCGGTACAGTCGACATTTTGGGCCCAGACCCTTCATCAGGACTAAGGGTCTGGGCCCAAAACGTCGACTGTACCTCTTCCTAGAGATGCTGCCTGGCCTGCTGCGTTCACCAGCAACTTTTACGTGTGTTGCTTGAAATTCCAGCATCTGCAGATTTCCTCGTGTAGGGGTGTAGGTAAGGTGGACGGTCACAGACTTTTCCCCGGGGTAGGGGAATCTAAAACTAAAAGGCACAGGTTTAAGGTGAGAGGGAGACATTTAATGAGGAAGAACTTTTTCGCCCAGAGGGTATCCGTGTGGTGGGTTAGTAGGGGCACAATCTAAGGAGCAGGGCAGGATTCTGCTCCTGGTTCGGACGGGGTCAGGAGCCCGGGGATGATGGAGCGCTCACGCCACCCTGCCCCGCGGTGGCGGCGGCTGGCGGCCCCTACCAGCTCCATCAGCTTCAGGCCCTCCAGCAGCTTGCAGTTGCGGTTCTTGAGGCGGTGAGCCTCATCGATGATGACACAGCGCCAGGCGATCTCCCTCAGCTCCGGGCAGTCCGACAGGATCATCTCGAAGGTGGTGATCAGCGCGTCGAAGCGGTAGGCTCCTGGGATGAAGTGACCCTGCTCGGGAGGGAAGGGGGCAGAGTTACCAAGGTGGGCGGGGGGGCAGGGTTGGGAGGGGAGGGCGGACGGAGAGTGGGCACAGGGAATGGGGGAACAGGGCCGCGGTGCACTAGATACCTTGGGATCCCTGAAGTACATCTCGTACTGCTGGATCATCTGCCGGCTGGCCAGACTGCCGTGGTAGACGATGGCGTTCATGTCAGTCCAGGTGCTGAACTCCCTCTCCCAGTTGGTGATGGTGGAGAGCGGGGCGATGACGAGGAAGGGGCCCTGAATACCGGCAGAGTACACCTCCTCCAGGAAGGTGATGGACTGAATGGTCTTCCCCAAGCCCATCTCGTCAGCCAGGATGCAGTTCTGTCTGTGGTTGGGGGGTGGGGAGAGGAGGGTGGGATCGTCAGCATCAGTCTCTCCTCCACCACTACTCCCCTCCTTATTTCTGCCTCCATAACATCATCCCTTGCCCCTCCGTCTCTGTAACCAACCACCCCCCCGCCCAAAGACCCACCCTGGCTCCATGACCCTTCCCTACCCTACGCCATCCTGCCCCTTTATAATCTCCACCAGCCTCCGTGATCCAGTCTCTCCCCCATGCCGCTCCCTGCCCTAAACCCTCCCCTCTGCCCTTCCACATCATGACTTGCTCCCCATCTCCGCGATGCATTCCACCCCCTTCCCTCCTGTCCATGATCCGCTCTATCCTCTTCACCCCTATCCACCTCTGGGAACCCCTGCCTCCCCTCCACCCCTGCCTTCTGAGGGCCCACAGGGAGCGCAGGGAGCAGCCCCCCACCTACCCACCTGTTGTACCAGTTGAAGAGCAGCCAGTTGACGCCCTCAAGCTGGTACTCGCGCAGCTGGTTGTCATTCTTGTACTCCCGGAACTGGTCCAGCTTCTTCCAGGCTTTGGCCGGCGGGCGCTCCTGCAGGGCGAAGGAGGAGAGGGGAGGGTGAGAGGAGGGGGATGATCAGGCCCCACAGGACGGGAGAGGAGACAGGAGGGGAAAGGGGAAGGTGTGGACTGCTCACCACGTGGGTCAGCTTGGGCTTCCTGGCCTGGAGCCGCTCAAACTCCTCGATCTTCGCCTCGTCCACATCCTCCTTCAGCTCCCAAGTGCTGTCCTCATAGGGCAGGGAGCACCACTTCACCAGGTAATAGACCACCGGCTGAGAAAAGAGAGAGAGAGACAGGGTGAAACAGAGGGAAGGAGGGAGGGAGAGGGGGAAGTGTACTCTGTCCCTCCATTGCAATCAATTCTTATCTTGACTCAACTCACAATCAGACACCACCCATGTATAATGCAAAATTAGTTGTTGCATCGACATCACCAAGGATCTGCCCTGGGCTTCAGGCATTAGTAACGAAAGCACGCCAGTGGCTCTACTTCATTAGGAGATTGAAAAAATTTAGTATATCACCGAAGACAGGAGCAAATTTCTACACGTGTACCAAGAGGAGCCTCTGTCTGGTTGCATCATCACCCGTAACAGAGGCTCCAATTCGCAGGATCACAAGAGGCTGCAGAGGGTTGCAGACTTGGTCAGCCATCGATGAGATCTCCAAAAGACAGTGACTGTCTCGGGGTGGGGGGGGGGGGCACATCGATCACTAAGGGCCCTCTCCATTTAGGACATGCCCTCTTCTCATTACCACCAGTGGGGCATGAAGACCCACAATCAATGTCTTAGGTTGCCCTTCCAACCCTCGCTCATAGATTCAGTTAAACAGCACAGAAACAAGTCCGTTGGCTCAACTGGTCCAAGCTGACGAAGACAGCCCATTCAAGCTGGTGCCATCTGTTCTCATTTGGCCTGTATCCCTCCGAAGGGGTTCCCAACTTTGTTTACGCCATAGACTAATGCCATTAAGGCGTCAATGAACCCCAGGTTGGGAGGCCTGTTCTAAACCTTTCCTATCCATGTACTTGACCAACTACCTTATAAATGTTGTTAATGTAAAGTACCTGCCTCATTCACTTTCTTCAGCAGCTTGCTCCATATATGCACTACCCGGGTGATAAAGTTGCCCCTCAAGTTCCTAGTAAATCTCTCCCCTCTAACCTTAAGCCTGCACCCACCCAACCCTGAGGAAATTTCACACTAACTATGCCCCTTACATATTACAGTGTAAGGTCACCCCTCGACTAGAGTAGGGAGCCCCAAGGAATAAAGACTCAACCTGTCCAACCTCTCTCAGTAACTCAGACGAGCCCTGGCAACACCCTCAGAAGTCTCCTCTGTACTCTTTCCAGCTTTCCTCTAGCATGGCGACCAAAACTGAACACAATACACTGGCCGTGGACTCATCAACATCTTCTATGACAACAAAATAACCCCCATGACTGAGGAAGCCAGCAGGCCAAAGGCCTTCTTCACCACCCTGTCTACCTGTGACACCACTTACAGTCCATGGCCTCCTCTTGTGCCACGATGAGGCTACCCTCGGGGTGAAGGAGCAACACCTTACATTCTGTCTGGGTAACCTCCAACCTGATGGCATGAATATCGATTTCTCCTACTGTCTGCCTGTCACTTTACCCCGGTCCCCTCCTCCTTCCCTTTCTCCTATGGTCCACCCTCTTCTCTCTTATCCCATTCCTTCTCCTCCAGCCCTTTACCTTTCCCACCCACCTGGCTTCGCCTATCACCCTCCAGCTAGCCTCTTCCTCACCCCCCCTCCCACCTTTTTATTCTGGAATCTTCCCAACTTCCTTCTCAGTCCTGAAGAAGGGTCTCAGCCCGAAACATCAACTGCTTATTTCTGTAGATGCTGTCTGACCTGCTGAGTTCTTCCAGCATTTTTTGTGTGTGTGTGTGTGTGTGTGTGTGTGTGCGCACGTGTGTGTGCGTGTGTGTGTGTGTGTGTGTGTTGTGTTGCTCTGGATTTCCAGTACCTGCAGACTTTCTCACACATATACACGCCATCCTGCAACTCGGCACTCTCTCCCCAGCAGCTTACCCACAGTCTAGAGCAGGAGTTTCCAACCTGGGGCCCACAGACCCCAATCCACTGCATAACACAAAAGTTGGGAACCCCTGGCCTAGAGGAAGCACTGAACTGCTTTTGTTTCCAACAGTAGACTCCATCTCCTCCCCTGCTTCCTGTGACACCCTCCCTGCCTCTCTTCACCTCGCCATTATCCTTGTCCACACTGTGAGACTCCTCCAGCAGTCGGTCGACCTCGATGTAGTCTGGGTTGAAGGGGTCTTCATCCTGGGGAGAGAGGATAGGAGGAGTTAAGAGACGGTGGAGGGAGAAGTGGAGTGGAGGGGGGCAAGAAGCAGGAAGTGGCCGGCCAGTGGTACCCACCTCGTGGAAAATGTGCCTCATCTGCGCCATCTTGGCCTTGAAGCGCTTGATCTTCTGGTGAATACGCTTGTCCTTCTCCAGCTGCTGCAGGGTGGCCCACTCGCAGTGCAGGTAGGAACTGTAACACAGGAACCCACCTGAGAAAGGTACAGTGGGGGGGGGGGAGCACCTTGCTGTGTGAGGGAAGGGAGGAAGGCAGCGGTGTGGACGGAGGGGCAGCGAGGAAGCAGCGCCACAGCATGGGTGGATCGGCGCGGAGGGAGCGCTACACCACAGAGTGTATACAAATCCTCCTTTGGAACGAGGGAGCGGTTTTTCGCTCTGGAGGCGGAAACACCCTGCCCGGAGGCTGCCCCGGCATCGGCAGACCCCTCCCCACGGACACAGAGCCCCCGGATCGATGGGCTCAGCGCCCACGCCCTGCCCCACCGGGAGAGGGCGGCAACTCACTAGTTCTTGTACTTGACGTAGAACTCCTCCACCTCCATGTACTGTCCTTGGTACACCTGCAGG
Source organism: Mobula birostris (assembly GCF_030028105.1). Classification (NCBI taxonomy): domain Eukaryota; kingdom Metazoa; phylum Chordata; class Chondrichthyes; order Myliobatiformes; family Myliobatidae; genus Mobula; species Mobula birostris. The sequence goes on from NC_092379.1 coordinate 16,826,909, forward strand.
AGACAGAGGGAATGGAAGTAAGTCGCAGTCTCCCAGAGCCTTGTTGGGGAGCAGGGAGGGAGGGAGCACCTCCCACGACAGTTCAACCCCCCCACCCCCACTCCCAACACCCTCGAGAGTCTGCCAACAAACGCAAGTTGGATGAACATTCGTCACTGACTGCAGAGCGCAGTACTCCTGCACCTGAAGGCTGCCTGCTAAGGTACATCCAGTCCTGAAGGTGGTGCTATGGGGGGGGGGGGGAGGGGGGGACATGAATGGTCACTCATCTGAGTGCTACTGGTACCATGTAACCCAGTACTACCTGTCGCATGGTCGGGTGGTCGGCAACTAAACCGGCTCCCCCACCAGGCTTGCCCAGTGAGGAGGGTGGCTAGACACCCTGCAGGACAAAAAACCTGTCAAAGGGCAGATGAACCCTCTCGTACGGTCAACGGCCATCTAGCAAACACGTGCCGTGAAGCGCGGAAAGGGCATCCCTTGCATCGAAGCTTGGTCTGGCCATTCACTGCAACAGAACCTCCCCCAGCTGTCTTGGACACCACCATGCCGCTGGATCCGGAAGGGGATGTCGAGAGGGTGGGTCCGGACCTGTGCAACCCCCTACTCACCTAAAATCCACTCACGCACATGCTGTTCCTTTCTGAGGAGTGGGGTACCACCTCACTAACTGAGTGAAAGGAACCATCATCATCCTATGGGATGGAAGCCGGGGGGGGGGGGGGGGGGGGGGATGGATTCATGTTCACCCTTCCAGAAGCCCTCCAGACTTCCAGACTCGGCTGCGATGAAGGAATGGCCTCTTATGTTTCAGGGGAGGGGCAACTAGAGTGCTGAACTAGCAGTTTGCTCTATGTTTATATTACCCTGCCCTCACGTCTACAAACAAACCGTAGGGGTGGGGGGGGGGGGAGAAACATTCCCTATTGAGTGGTAGGGTTAATCCATGTACTCCATATCCACATGACCACGGTGTGAGAGGACCCCCTGCTCTCTACTCCACCAGGCTTCTCAAGAGATGCTGGAATCGCTCCCACCCACTGAAATGGGAATTGCCCTACTGTTGTCAGCAGACGATTCGGCCATTTGGGGCACAAGCTGGGAAAACTGCCTGCAGCTGTCTGCAGGGGCACAAGATGGGGGGATTTGTTCTGCTATTGTTGGCAGAACGCTCCGCGGTTTCTCTGCTGGAAGGGGCAGTGAACGATTTAGGAGCAGCAGGCTCACAGGATGGAGATACGTCTCTAGCAAAGAAGGAGTAAGCCGCTCCTTCCCTGCATTAGCCTGTAGTTCACCCTTGGGCAAGGTGTCGCACCTGCTTAGCCCCACGACCAGGGTCACGTGAAGCCACGGGGGCAGGAAGTGGATGGTCGTATGAGCGGCTGGTGCATATCACAAGCCCTGGTTATGTGACCACTGACAACAGGCAGAGTATTGATCATGGCTGGAGGAGAGGTCACCTAACTTGTAAAGCCACTGCCCAGAAGGCAAAGGCAACCTACTTCTGTAAAAATATTTGCCAAGAACAATCATGGTCATGGAAAGGCCATGATGGCCCACGTCATATGACACAGCTCATAACAAATGAATGAGTCAGTAAAAAGCCCAACAGGAAAAGACCCAAGTCGAAGGTTGTCTAATCAGGCCTTTCCTTGTGACCGCATGGTATCCTATTTCTACACCCTGACCCTGTGTCAAACTCGGCGACTTGGAGCACCTACCTCCTTCTTCGCCACCCTGAACGAGAGGATCTTATCCACGATAGCAGCATCCTCTTCACTGGGGTTTTCCTGAGGAGAAACGAGATGGCAGTTACGTGCAAAATCAGTGGCACAGAGCAAGCTCACTCCCCCACCCACAGGAGGGTCTGTCAAGGGTCGGCTCGCAGAATCGTACAGGCCCTTTGGTCCTCATCCTTGCTGGCACTGATGCCAGTCATTCCCATTTGACCCAATCATGCCCGTACGAGTAGAACAGACAGTACTAGACAGGCCATTCGGCCCCACAATGCTGTGCTGATCTTGATGCCCATTTACACGACGTTCTCCACCTCTGCATCATCCATATCCCTCCATTCGCTCCATCTACACATATCTTCTGCACCATGTCCACAGCCTTCCTGAAATGGGATACCAGAAATGCATACAGTGCTTCCGGCATCTCGACAATGTTTCCAAATTTGTGGTCTACAGAGCTCACGGTTAATGGTAGGGGTACATGGCATAAAAAGGGTTGGGAACCCCTGCTCTGCTCATTTCCTACTTGGATAGGAAGGCAGGCTGATGATAGATGGAGTGAGTCAAAACCAAACAGGTAGGTGGAGGCAGCTGGGGGTGATGGACGATGATGGTGGAGACCAGAGGGAGGTCAACAGGAACACCAAGGCCACAAGACCAGGTTTTGACAAGCAAGCAGAGGTGAGAATGGGAACCATTTGGGAAGAGTGAAGGGCAGATGGAACCAGCTGGGGTAGAAGGGATGGGACAGGAAAATGGGCGATGTGGGTGATGGGGGACTGCATAAATCATATTGTACAGTCTGACAGTGCAGGATCAGACCCTACAGCCAAGCGACACTGCGCTTACTCGAGTCCCTATCTGCATCAGTCCCATTTCCCAGCATTCAGGCCGAACACTTCTCGGCCCTGGGGGGGCAAGTGCTTAGCCAGATGTTTACTAGAAATTGTGAAAACCTGCACCTCCTCCACTCCCTGGAGCGTGTTCCAGACACACTATCAATCACTGCCTCCGCTAGCCACACGCCCAGAACCTCTGCCTCCAACTCCCTCGGAAATGTTTACCAGACACCCACTGTGTGGGAAAAATACTCGCCCTCCAGTATTTAACACTTTCCACTCTGGGAGAAAAGGACTGGCAGTGTGCTTTATAATAGAGTCAGAGCAGGTCATTGACTTCAGAGCGTTGAGTGGTGTCCACACACTCTTGTCCATACTGATGGTGCTGAGGGTCAAGAGGGTTGAGAACTTCAAATTCTAATGAGTGAACCTCAGTCTTGGTCCAACTACATTGAAATCATGGACAGGGAAGCTCACCAACACCATTACTTCCTCAAAAGGCTAAAAGAAATTAGGCACGTCCCCGCCGACCCTCACCAATTTTTAGCGTTGCCTATCTGGACTGGTACGGCAACCGCCTTCCCCGTGACCGCAGGACACTGCACAGTGCAGACAAAGCTCAGCACATCACAGAAACCAGCCTCCCCTCCATGGACACTTCCCGTTGCCTCGGTGAAGCAGCCAGCAGAATCAAAGACCCCACCCACCGCGGATAGTCTCTCTTTTCCGCCCCGCCATCAGGCAGGAGATACAAAACCTTGTAAGCATTTACCACCAAGCTCAAGGACAATACTGTCATCACTGTAATCAGATCTCTTGAACAGTAAGATAGACTCCTGACATTGCAGTCATTAGAATATTGCACTATGGTTTCCCTGCACTTTCTCCACAGCAATTTATTCTGCATCGATATTGTCTTACCTTGTACTACCTCAGTGCAGCGTGTAATGATTTGATCTGTATGAACAGTACACAAGACAGACTTTTCACGGTATCTCAGTACTTGTGACAATAATAAACCAATTCCTCTCAAAATTTTATAAACCTCTAACAGATCTCTGTTATGTCTTGTAACTTCAAAACATTAAACTAATTCAAAGGAGGACGTGGGAGTCCAAAATGCAGGTCTAACTTTGAGTTTACTTTAAGCGAGGCGCACATCTCAAGTGGCAGCGTGATGATGTACGCAATTCATGTACTTTTAAGTGTAACCTGTAATTAAGCATACTTGTTCGTTCAAATAATTAAACTACATACACATAAGATTGCTCAAATATTATTGAAATATTAAATACACAACAGTCTCCAGAGAAAACAAACCAAGTTTATCCAACCTCCCCAACCTTTCCGACTTCACATTCAACTGATATCACGGAAAAAATTTTAGGTTTAAATCCTTATCAGAAGGATTTAATAGCAATTATTTATGACATAATTATGAAAATACAACCAAGCATATCAGCTAAGATTAAGAATGAATGGGAAAGGGAACTTCAACTTCAATTATCTATAGAGAAATGGGAGAAAATTTTTCAATTGGTGAGTTTTTCTTCTGTATGTGCTAAACATATGTTGATACAATTTAAGGTGGTACATAGGGCCCATATGTCTAAGGATAAACTAGCTCGCTTTTACTCTCATATAAATCCTGTTTGTGACAGATGTCAATTCTGAAGTAGCTTCTTTGACTCATGTGTTCTGGTCTTGCCCTCTTTTGAAAAAATATTGGAAAGATATTTTTGATATCATTTCAACAGTTTTGCATATTGATTTGCAACCTCATCCTATTACTGCAATTTTTGCTTTACCAACGATGGAACATAGTTCTCTATCCTCTTCAGCCCATTGGATGATTGCATTTGTTACATTAATGGCTAGAAGATCCATTTTATTGAATTGGAAAGAGAAAAATCCCCCTACTACATTTCAATGATTTTCCCAAACTATATCATGTTTGAATCTAGAAAAAATCAGAAGTGCTACTCTTGATCCTTCGGTTAAATTCGAAGAAACTTGGAAGCCATTTATTCAATATTTTCATATGATGTAGTCTGACCTTTTCCGAATCCTTTTTATTAACCTAGGATATATGGATGGAGGAGAGGAGTTAACGACATTAACGATGTATTCGATGTAACATATCAGCCTAGCCTTGAATTGTTTTGTTTAGATTAGATCTTTTTTTTTGGTTCAGTTTAGTTTTTTTTTGGGGTTTTTTAATATTCTTTTTTCTTTTTTTTTTCTCTACCATGTTCAATCATACTAAGAGTTTGGGAGGTCGAATATACTTGTATTATCTGTAGTTTTTAATTGTCTATGTCAATTATTAACAATGTAATCCCAATCTCTCTGTATTAATACTGTTGTTATGTCTGTACATTTGAAAATCGATAAAAAGATTATGAAAGAAAGTTTGTCCAACCTCACCTTTGAGCTAAAACGCCCAATTCTTTACAAGCATTGTAACTGTACCTGCCTCCACCACCACCACCCCTGGCAGCTCACTCCAGATAAGCATCACCTTCTGTATGATCCACCAACAGTTCACATTGTATTTAACATCTCCCCCCCTCACCTTAACCGGTGCATTCCAGTGTTACACCCCCCTGCTCTGGGAGAAAGACCCCCTACCCCATAATTTTATAAACCTACGCCCCAGTAAGAATAAACTCAGTCTGCCTGGGCTCTCCTGATAACTATGATCCTCAACACCAGGCAACAGAGTCACACAGCACGCAAGTAGGCCTTTCAGCCAATAGGTCCATGCAAACCATGATTCCTATCTAAGCCAATTTCATTTGCCCCTCAAAGTGCAGTTCCACAGGTACGTGAATTGGAAAGGTTTATTGGAAAAGACTGAGGTCAAACATCGCCTCAGCCACATCTTCTGGCAACCCCTGCCTTCAGGTGAAAAGTTGCCCTTCAGGTCCCCAAACCTCTTCCTTCTTACCATAAGCCTGTGTCATCCAGTTTTGAACTCTTCTGCAATGACTATCCTCCTTGTCGTAGGGTTTGGAGGCTTGCGTGCCTCAATGACCCGGAGAGCTATGTTGGGTGGAGTCAGGACTTCATGCTTTGGCTCTTGGTAAGGTCACCCATGTCAAATAGGTCAAAGGGTAAAGGCCAGACTAAGAGTGGTCCACCAGTCCTCCAGGTTCGGGGGTTCAGCTCAGGGCTAACAACCCTGACCAGTCAAACAAAACTGTTACGGAAACAGCAGTGAAGAATCCTTTTACATCTGAGTGTGACTGTATTCCTGAGTATCCACCTGGGACTTGCATGACTGAGAGTAGTGAAAACCAAAAGGAAACCTCTGACACATGAAGGAATCCCTGAACACCACTAGAGATGGAGGACCTTCACTGATGCCCTAAACACCAGCAGCATAACAGGCAGTAAGCCAGAACTATTGACCCAGACTATGTTCCTCCAGATTTTACAAACTTCTCTCAGGTCAGCTCCTCAACCTCCTTACACCTGTCCAGTCTCTCCTTGTAACTGAGCCCTCCAGTCCCAGCAACGTTCTTGTGAACATTGTCTGCACCCTCTCTAACTCATTCATAGAACACAGAACAGTCCAACATAGGAACCCATGGTGTGTCAAACACAATGCCAAATTAACTTAAATCCCTTCAGCCTGCACATGGTCCATATCACTCCATTCCCTGAACGTTCATGTGTCTGTCCACCAATCACCTTAAAATGATGCTCCCTCACACCAGCCATTTCCACCCTGGGAAAAGGATGTCGGCTGTCCGCTTGATCTAAGCCTCTCATCTTGTACACCTCTAACAAGTCACCTCCTGCCTTCCTTTGCTCCAAAGAGAAAAGCCCTAGCTCACTCAACCTTCCCTCAGGAATGCTGTACGTTTCTAATCCAGGCAGCATCTTGGTAAATCTCCTCCTCACCCTCTCTGAAGCTTCCACATCTTTCCTGTAACGAGGCGACCAGAACTGAAGACGAAACCGCTGGTGTGGTCCAAGCGGACGTTTAAAGAACTGCAACATTACCTTGCAGATTTTGGACTGAATACCCTAACTAATGAAGTCCAACACACCATACTCCTTCTTAACCACCCCATCAACTTGCGCGGCAACTCAGAGGGAATCTATGGACGTTGCTACAAGACTCCTTGTTCTGATGCACTGCATAGATTTCTGTCTTAACCCTGTACTCTGCCTTCAAGTTCAACCTTCCAAAGTGTTCAACTTCAGGGATCCCACAGCCCCGGTTCCACAATACTCCCTCGAACTATGCACAACTTTTAGTCGCCCCTCCTCCCCAAACCCCAGCGACTTAGTAACACAAGCCAAGATTGAGGCACCAAGTCACACCGCATTCACTCGGACTCACCACGAACAGCTGCATGGTTTGCAGGCTGGTATCCACGTCTACCATCGGCGGCATCTTCACCGGGCCCATCACGTCCACCTCCTCATCCTCATCGTCCGTGATCTTCAGGTCCAGGTCTTCCGTGTACTTCTTCCTCTTCACCTGCCGGTTGGAGCGCCGCTTCTGGAATCCACACACAGAGAAGTGGGAGTGGCTGACCATGGTGGGCTGTGGGGGGGGGGGGTGAATCAGGTGGGGGAGGCAAAGCCCAGAGAATGCCAGCGCTGACCCAGAGAACAGTAAAGAGGTCCACAGTCCAGAGACGTGCCTGACCTGCTGAGAAATCCGGCCATTTACTGTTCTCATTCACAGCAAACTTAAATGGATCCCGGGAGTGGGTTCCATGTATTCAGGGAGTTTATCTGTCGAATAACAGATTTCCAGGAATGGGTTACAGGCTGGGATCTGATCCAGGGGTTCAGAGGTTTATATAGAATAATAATGGGGGTTTGAGGGTTGGGAGTGGGTTACAGGCTGAGATCTGACCTGGGAGTTTGAGGGTTTATATAAAGAATAATAGATCCCCAGGAGTGGGTTACAGGCTGAGGTCTGACCTGGGGGTTTGAGGGTTTATATATAGAATAATAGATCCACGGGAGTGGGTTACAGGCTGGGATATGACATGGGGTTTGAGGGTTGTATAGCGCGTCAGTGAGATCCCATTAGCCTGGAGAGAACTGGTCCAGCCCCAAGCCATGTCCCACTCAATGACAGCAAACTCCTGCCATGCCCTCGCTCTGCCTACCTGAGTGGCAGACTCCTCGTCGTCCTTGGAGGAATGCGCTGGTGACCTTTCCACATCCGAGTTCTCCTCCGATGATCCGGTTTTTTTCCGCTTCTTGCCGATCACTGGGGTGATGGTGCTGCAGGGGGGGAAAATGGGATTCGCATGGGTGAGTGCCACCCGGACCAAAACCACCCACTGACATCAAACCTCAACGGTGGGCAGGATGGTAAGGCACTGAGGAGTGCAGTAGAACAGAGGGATCTGGGAATACAGATACAAAATTCCCTAAGAGTGTCATCACAGGTAGATAGGGTCGTAAAGAGAGCTTTTGGTACATTGGCCTTTATTAATCGAAGTATTGAGCATAAGAGCTGGAATGTTATGATAAGGTTGTATAAGGCATTGGTGAGGCCGAATCTGGATTATTGTGTTCAGTTTTGGTACCAAATTACAGGAAGGATATAAATAAGGTTGAAAGAGTGCAGAGAAGGTTTACAAGAATGTTACCAGGACTTGAGAAACTCAGTTACAGAGAAAGGTTGAATAGGTTAGGACTTTATTCCCTGGAGCGTAGAAGAATGAGGGGAGATTTGATAGAGGTATATAAAATTATGATGGGTATAGATAGAGTGAATGCAAGCAGGCTTTTTCCACTGAGGCAAGGGGAGAAAAAAACCAGAGGACATGGGTTAAGGGTGAGGGGGGAAAAGTTTAAAGGGAACATTAGGGGGGGCTTCTTCACACAGAGAGTGGTGGGAGTATGGAATGAGCTGCCAGACAAGGTGGTAAATGCGGGTTCTTTTTTAACATTTAAGAATAAATTGGACAGATACATGGATGGGAGGTGTATGGAGGGATATGATCCGTTTGCAGGTCAGTGGGACTAGGCAGAAAATGGTTCGGCACAGCCAAGAAGGGCCAAAAGGCCTGTTTCTGTGCTGTAGTTTCTATGGTAAGACAGCAACACGAAGAAGCCGGCTAGCCTAACTTGTCACAGAATCATACCGCGCAGAAACAGACCCTTCGGCCCCACTCATCCATGCTGACCTATCTGCCAGCCTTTGGCCCATATCCCTCTCAACTTTTCCGATCCATGTACCAGTCCAACAGGTTTCTAAAAATTTTTTTATATTTAACCACTAAGTGCGGTCATTACACTTAGGTACCACCCTCTACGTGAAAAAGCTTCCCCCTGGGTTCCTACTAAATCTCTCCTCCTCACTTCAAGCCTATGCTCTGTACCCTGAGAAAAATCTGTGGGCCGTCACCCTATCTGTGCCCCTCATGATTTTATAGACCTCTATACAGTCACCCCTCAGACTCCTGGCAACATCCTTATAAATCTCCTCTGCACCCTTTCCAGCTCAAAGGCTTCTTTACTACACCAGGGCAACCAAGTCTCGATGTAGGGAGGTGACCAGCTGTGGGCGAGGGGTGGGGAGCGCCCTCACCTGAGTTTCGACTTGCCCTTGCCCTTGGCGGACGAGGAGGAGCCAGCTTTGGTGGCGGCGGCGGAGGAGGACCTGGACTTCTTCCCATCAGCGTCCTTGGAGCGGGAGGCCGTCTTCTTCTTCCGGCGCTTGTCCTCGCTGTCGGTGCCCAGGGCCCTGCCGCTGAGCTCGCCGTGGGCCAGCACCCGGGGGATGTTCTGCTCGCCGCGCGCCTTGGCCCGGGCAATGGCTTCCGCCACGATGCGGTTGGCTTTCTCCTGCTTCTTCTGATGCTCCAATTTCCGCTGCTGCTCGTTCACCGCCCCGCTCACCTGGGCCGTCACCACCGACACCGTGGGCACTGAGACCTGGGGCTGCACCGGCTGCAAACACAGGGCGAGAGTGTGGGGAGTGAGGACTATCTCATTATATCTTTACTTCTGCAATCCCCTTTAAACTTCCCCCTCCCTCCTTCAACCCACACCCCTTTATTTTCAATGCCTCCAAAGGAGAAAGATTCTGACCAGCTGCCTCTCACAAACTTTCTCCACCAGCCTCCTTTAGTATCGTATCTGCCTCTACCATCACCCCCAGCAGCACATTCCAGACACCCACCACTCTGTATTAAAGAAAAAACTTGCCCCACACATCTCCTTTGAACTTTCCCCCTCTAGTATTAGGCATTTCTACCCTTGGGAATAGGACACTGGCTGTCTACTCTATCTGTGCCTCTCATAACCTATCGCATCTCCCCTCAGCCTCTGCCGCGCAAGAGAAAACAAAACCAAGATTGTCCAACCTAACTCTGCCATTGACGGTCCTGAGCCTGACTGCCCGACTGCAAAAGGAGAAGGGTTGGACGTCGGGCTAACAAGTTCATCCCGCAAAAAGCCAAGAGCCACAGAAATGCCAATGGAAGGTCCAGAGACGACATTCCTTGGAGCGGAGTGACCTTCAATGGGCTGCACCAAGGGACAGTGTGAAGGACTCTGGCAGCCTATGCCCCAGTAGGGATGAGGAGCTTTAAGCTGTCCAACGTCTCCTAACACAGCTCACACCTTCTAGTCCAGGCAGCAGTCTGGTGAACCTCTTTCTGCACTTTATCCACAGCCTCTACGTGTGGGATTCCCAAACTAGGGTCCAGAGACTCCTTAATGATAGTAGTCCACTTGGCATAAGGAAGGTTGGGAACCCCTGCTCTATGCCCTTCCTGTAATGGGGCAACCAGAACTGAATGCAATGCTCTATACGTGACCCAACCAGTTTTAAAGCTGCAACATAAATTCCCAATTCTTGAACTCGATTCCTTGACTAATCAAGGCAAGCTTGCTAACCACCTTCTCTTCCACTTTATCACCCGTGTAGCCATTTGCAGGGAGCTGCACACTCAGACCCCTAGACCCCTCTGTACGTCAAAACTGTAAAGGATCCAGCCTCACTGTCCCTCTACACTTGATCTCCCAAAAGCTCTATCTACCATTTCTTCCCTCATATTGGCAACTGATCTACATTCAACTGTATCATTTGGCAATCTTTTACACTCTCCACCAATCTTGTGTCATCAGCAAACTTACTAACCTACCTATCCACATTTTTATCCCAGTTGCTTAACTCTATCACAAAGAGCAGTAATTCCAGTATGCATCCCCGCAGAACACCAGTCAATCACAGACCTCCAGCCAAGATAAGTCCCGTCGATCGCTACCCGCTGCCTCCTGTGGGCAAGCTAATTCTGAATCCAGAGGATTCCATGCATCTCAATCTTCTGGACCAGCCTCCCATGACGGACCTTACCAAACGCTTTACTAAAGTCCACGTAGACAACATTCACAACTCTACCTACATCACCTTTGTCAGCTTCTCAGAGTTACAGAAAAGTACAGCACAGAAACAGGCCCTTCAGCCTATCTAGTCCATGCTTACTCCTGTCGAACTGCATCAGGACCATATCCCTCCCATTCACGTACCTATCCAAACTTCTCTTAAATGTTGAAATCAAGCTCATGTGTACGACTTGCTCTAGCAGCTCGTACTACACTCTCACCACCGAGAGAAGTTTCCCCTCATGTTCTCCTCAAGTTTTTCACCTTTCGCCCTTAACCTATGACCTCTAGCTGTAGTCCCACCCAAACTCTGCAGGAAAACGCTGCTTGCATTTACCCCTCATAATTTTATACATCTCTATCAAATCTCCCCTCAGTCTTCTACATCCTAGGGAATAAGGCTCTCGCTGCTTCAATCTTCCCTTATAACTCAGGTCCTCCAGTCCTGGCAACATCCTTGTAAGTTTTCTCTATACACTTTCGACTTCATTTACATCTCTCCTGTAAGTAGGTGACCAAAACTGCACACATTACTCTAAATTAGGCCTCACAAACAACAACAATGTACTCAATGGCACTCAGTACACTGAGTGCCAAAAGTGCCAAAATCTTTCTTTATGACCCTATCTACCTGTGACACCATTTTCAACCATTATGGACCTGTATTCCCAGATCCCTTTGTTCTACTGCACTCCTCAGTGTCCTGCCGTTCATTGTGTAAGACCTACCCTGGTTAACCACATTATCATCCAGATCGTTGATATAGATGACAAACAACGACGAACCCAGCACCGATCCCTGCAGCACACAACTAGTCACAAGTCTCCAGTCAGAGAGCCAGCCGTCCACTACCACTTCTCCCACAAAGACCATGTCTAATCCAATTTACCTCATCTTGAACGCTGACCAACTGAACCTTCTCGACCAACCTCAAGAAATGCCTTGCTAAATTCCATGTAGACACCTACTGCCTTGCCTTCATCAACTTTCCTGGTAACTTCCTCTAAAGATTGGTTAGACATGACATAAAGCCATGCTGACTATCTCTAATCAGTCCGTCCATCCAAATAGTCAAATATCCAGTCTTTTAGAATATCTTCCAATAATGGTCCCAACAAATGATGTCAGGCTTACAAGCCTATAATTTCCTGGTTTATTTTAGAGCCTTTCTTAAAGAGCAGAACTTTGGCTATTCTCCAATTCTCTGGTACCTTACCTGTTGCTAAGGATGATTTGAATATCTCTGCTATGGCACCAGCAGTTTCTGCACTTGTCTCCCATAGTGTCCAAGGGAACACCTTGTCAGGCCCTGGGAATTTATTCACCCTAATTTACCTCAAGACAGCAAACACCTCCTCCTCTGTAATCTGTATATGGTGCATTAAGTCAATGCTGCTTTGCCTCACTTCTATAAACTCTGTGTCCATCTCCTGAGTAAATACAGACACAAAAAATTCATTTAAGATCTCCCTCATCTCTTCTTCTGGCTCCACACATGGATTACCATTCTGATCTTCCAGAGGATCAATTCTCTCACTTGCAATCCTTTAGTCATGGTCATACTTTATTGATCCCGGGGGAAATTGGCTTTCATTACAGTTGCACCATAAATAATAACTAATAATAAAACCACAAATAGTTAAATAGTAATATGTAAATTATGCCAGGAAATAAGTCCAGGACCAGCCTATTGGCTCAGGGTGACTGGCCCTCCAAGGGAGGAGTTACAAAGTTTAATGGCCACAGGCAGGAATGACTTCCTATGACGCTCTGTGTTGCATCTCGGGGGAATGAGTCTCTGGCTGAATGTACTCCTGTGGCCAACCAGTACATTATGTAGTGGATGGGAGACATTGTCCAAGATGGCATGCAACTTGGACAGCATCCTCTTTTCAGACACCACCATCAGAGAGTCCAGTTCCATCCCCTGAACGTATCTGTAGGATCCCTTAAGAATCTCTTTCCCCTTTGGAAGGGCAACCTCATGCCTTCTTTTAGCCCTCCTGATTTCTTTAAGTGTTCTCTTGCATTTCTTAGACTCCATAAGCACCTCATTTGTTCCTACCTGCTACGCTCTTTTTTTTTCTTACCAGGGTCTCAATATCGCATGATCTGATTATTCTCGAAAAACTCAACCAAGTTAGTAAGACATGACCTGCCCCACAGAAAGCCCTGTTCACTGCTCCTGGTTTCCTAAATGCTCATCAATCCTATCCCTATGGATCCTCTCTAACAGCTTCCCTACTACTGACTGGGACCTACCGGTCTATAGTTTCCAGGACTATCGCTATTTCTCTTCTTGAATAGAAGAAGAGCTTTCCTCTGGCCCTCTGGGAAAACACCTGTGACTAAAGATGACAACCATCTCCATTAAGGCCCCAGCAATCTCCTCTCTCGCCTCTCAATAACATGGGGTGTATTCCATTTGCCCTGGAGACTAATCCACCTGAAAGATCCCCAAGATCCTCCCCAGCCACCAGCGCGAGGGACCGGCCATCCTGACGGGAGACTCCAGCCGACTGCAACATCACCCAATGTACAGGCTCCAATGCACAGGTTCGCAAGAGGGCGCCCCTCGCAGTCAAGGACATCTTCGAGAGGTAGTACCCCAGGAAGGCAGTACCCATCATTTATAGGTTTCAATAGGTGCATTTAATGTAGGAGAAATGTACAGAGTATACATACTGAAATTCTTTTTCTTCACAGACATCCCATACCATCCAGGGCTTGTGCTCTCCTCGTTACACATACTCAGAGTTTCAGAAACAGCTCCTTCCTCTCCACTATCAGATTTCTGAACACTATCTCACAATTCCTCTTTAGCAGCACTATTTATTGTAACCTACAGTAATATCCTACACTACTGCTGCCACAGTAGGACACATTTCACGATGTACGTCAGTGATAGAAAAGCTGACTCTGAGTTACCTGCTGCAGGGAGACCTGCAGTGGGACGGTCAGCCTCGGAGCCTGTGCTTGCTGGCGAACTCCCTGGGGCTGCTGCGGGGCAGCAGTGGCAGCCACAGTCACCGGCTGCTGCAGGAACATCTGGCAGGGCTGCAGCTTCTGCTGCGGGTTCTGCAGCTGCAGCTGGATGGTCACCACCTTGCCGGCTTGGCCCTTGGCCCCCTGCCCCTGCGCCAGGGCCGTCAGCTGCTGCCCCTGGATCAGGATCTTGCCGGGGAGGGTCCGCATCATCACGTGGCGCTGGCCGGGCTGGGAAGATCCAGGCGGTTGCTGCAGGACTAACGTGATCCGCTTCGGGTCACCCTGGGGAAGAGAAAGTTTATAGCGGGAGTGAGAGTGTTCGACACTTGGCACACTCTGCGCCTGACTCAGGAGTATGTGACGGGAGCTTCACTCTGTGTGTCTGACTATGGCAATGTGTGATGGGGCAGAGTGATGGAGCTTCACTGTGTGATCCCAGGAGTGTGTGTCCACTCCCAGGAGGATGTGTGATGGGACAGTGCAGAGAAAACCTCACTGTATGTCTGACCCCAGGAATGTGTGATGGGACGGTGTGGAGGGAGATTCACTCTGTGTCTGACCCCGGGAGTGTGTGATGGGACGGTGCGGACGGAGTTTCACTTTGTGTCTGACCCTGGGAGTGTGTGATGGGACGGTGGGGAGGGAGTTTCACTCTGTGTCTGACCTCGGGAGTGTGTGATGGGACGGTGTGGAGGGAGTTTCACTCTGTGTCTGACCCCAGGAGTGTGTGATGGGACAGTGTGGAGAGAGGTTCACTCTGTGTCTGTCCCCAAGAGTGTGTGATGGGACAGTGTGGAGGGAGATTCACTCTGTGTCTGACCCTGGGAGTGTGTGATGGGACGGTGTGGAGGGAGTTTCACTCTGTGTCTGACTCCGGGAAGAGTGTGATGGGACTGTGTGGAGGGAGTTTCACTCTGTGTCTGACCCCGGGAGTGTGTGATGGGACGGTGGGGAGGGAGTTTCACTCTGTGTCTGACCTCGGGAGTGTGTGATGGGACGGTGTGGAGGGAGTTTCACTCTGTGTCTGACCCCAGGAGTGTGTGATGGGACAGTGTGGAGAGAGGTTCACTCTGTGTCTGTCCCCAAGAGTGTGTGATGGGACGGTGTGGAGGGAGATTCACTCTGTGTCTGACCCTGGGAGTGTGTGATGGGACGGTGTGGAGGGAGTTTCACTCTGTGTCTGACTCCGGGAAGAGTGTGATGGGACTGTGTGGAGGGAGTTTCACTCTGTGTCTGACCCCGGGAGTGTGTGATGGGACGGTGTGGAGGGAGATTCACTCTGTGTCTGACCCTGGGAGTGTGTGATGGGACGGTGTGGAGGGAGTTTCACTCTGTGTCTGACTCCGGGAAGAGTGTGATGGGACTGTGTGGAGGGAGTTTCACTCTGTGTCTGACCCCGGGAGTGTGTGATGGGACGGTGTAGAGAGAGTTTCACTCTGTGTCTGACCCCGGGAGTGTGTGATGGGACGGTGTGGAGAGAGGTTCACTCTGTGTCTGACCCCGGGAGTGTGTGATGGGACAGTATGGAGCGAGATTCACTCTGTGTCTGACCCCGGGAGTGTGTGACTGGGCGGAGGGTCTGCCACTCGGAGTGGGTGAGAGAGTGGTGCAGAATCTGCTTGCCCCTGGTCCTTACCTGCGAGGCCGGCGAGGGTGCGATGGTGACGTTGGGCTTGACATTTGCGAGGGTGGCCGTGCCCTGCTGTGCTGCCACGGGCTGAAGGACCACCTGCCCCAGGGGGGCTCCGTTGGACTGGCTCTCCTGGGGCTGGCTAAGAACGTAGGGCACAGTCTGCGTGCTGGCCAGCACGGCCCCCTGTGGAACCACTACCCCTCCGTTGGGGGTGGGCTGCCCGGGAAGGGTGTAACGGATGTTGTACTGCATGGCGGGCGAGGAGGAAGAGGAGGACGAGACAGCAGTGGTGGCGGAGGAGGAGGCGGGCTGCTGCCCCTGGCCTGCGGTTGGGACTGGTGCCACCTCCTTCACCTCGGTGGGCACAGAAGCAGCGGGTGAGGAGGTGGCAGGGGGGACAGCAGCAGGGATCTCCTGCTGAGAATCCTGGACCCCCATGAAGGGGTTGCCCTGACTGATGCCCTCGGGGGGCTGGGAGAAGGGGAGGAGGGCTGGCTGGGCAGGGGACGGGGAAGGGGACGGGGTGGGAGAGGGGACAGGGGGAGGAGCTGGAGCAGCCTCCCCGGTGCCACTCTGCTGCAAGGCGTAGTCATGGTGGACCAGGTACTCGGGCTCAGGTGCGGGCGGTGCCGACGGGCTCTGTCCCCCAGTAGGGGGTTGGGCCCAGAGGGGGCCGGAGCTGGGGAACACTGGGAAGGGAGCAGGCTGCGGGGCCGGTTCAGGGGTACCAGCCGGGAAGGGGGCCAGGCCGTCAAAACTCTCGCCCAGGTCCAGCTCGTCGGCGATGGAGCCAGCCGTCAGAGATTCCAGCCCCTCAGCAAAGAGGCCGGGGTCGTCAAACAAGTCCATGATGGGGTCCGCCATGGCTCGGGGAAGGGCGGGAGCTCCTCCTCCCACCCGGCTGGCAACGGAGGGCTGCTCTCTGTTTTCGTGTGTCTCTCTCTCTCTCTCTCCCCAGATGGAAGGGAGGTCACTCGCACATCCTCTCCGCCCGTTCACTCTTGGCACAAAATGCTGGATCAGTTAACAGGAAGGTGAACAGTCTACAGATGTCTCAGTACTGGGAGGGACTCCTGTGGGGCAGAGAGGGGGAAAGATGGGAAGAGAGGAGTGAGAAAAAAGGTCAGTATCTCTACCACCTCGACATAGCACCTGCCAGAATGCTCTCTCCCCCACCTCCCATGGCATGGTGCTCCCTCCTCCTCTTCTTCTCACCATTCAGTTCTCCCCTCAGCCAGCACTGCGCTCTCTCCCTCTCCTCTCCCCTCCCCTCATGGCGTTACCTCCTTCCCCTCTCCAGACAAGGCATTAGCCCTCCCCCCAAGTACAGCACTTGAATCCACCTGCCCTCGCATAGCATGGGATATCCTCCCCAATCCCCTCTCATGGCATGAGGCTCCATCACCCCCTCCCCACTCCCTCATACCCCATAGCACGGTGGTCACTCCCAGCTGCCCTCCCAGAGCACAGGACTCCACCACCCCCTCCCTCCCTTTAAAACCCATGCAACAGCACTGTCTCCCCACCCCCAGCCCTCTCATGGCTTGGCGCACCCACCCTCCCTCCCTCCTCACTCCCCTCCCATGGCACGGTACTCTATCCCTCATTCCCCTCCCACATCACCTGGCCCCCTCCCCCGACACAGCGTTACCTCTCTCCCCTTAAACCCCACAGCAGGCTGCTCCATCCCCCCCCAACTGCAAAGGACCCCCACCCCCTCAGCATGTTGTTCATAAACCCAAGACAAGGGTCTTCCTCCCCACTCCTCCTGCATAGTACATTATTGTGTCCCCTCTCCTGCCCCATGGCACACAACTCCCCTCCCACGGTATGAACCCCTCACCCTACCCTCCCATGGGACTCCCTCAACACTCCACTCCCCTCTCATGGTATGGTGCTCCCTCCCATGGCACAGGGCTCCCTTCCTCCTCCCCCAACACAGCAATACTTCCCCCCCCTTAAACCCCACAGCAGGGTGACCATCCCTCCCCCTCCTATTGCACGTCATTCCTTCCCCCCCTCCCCTCTGCAGCCAAGGGTCTCCTCCCCAATCCCAACAGCACAATATTGCTCCCCCTCTCCTGACCCCTGGCTCACGACTCCCTCACCCCTCCCCTCCCATGGCAACATCATTCCTCCCCCTCTCCCCTCCTAAGGCATGGGTCTCCCTCCCCTCTCCCCTCCCACGTGACTCCTTCCTCGTCCCATGGCACGCTGCTCCCTCCCACGGCACGGCGTGAACTCCCCGCTCCCCTCCCACGGCACGTGGCACCCTTCTCCCCCCGCACCCACGGCTCCCTCCACAGCATAGGGCTCATTCCCCACTCCCCCCCACCCATGGAACGGGGGCTGCCCCCCCACTCCCCTCCAACGGGATGCCCTCAACCCTCCACACTCCTCTCCCAAATCACATGTCTCCCTCTCCCTCATTCCACAGAATGGTACTCATCCCCACTCCCCTCCTGTGGTACGGTGCTCCCTCCACCCCTCCTAACAGTGCTAAATCCCCCCCCCCAAACCTCGCGGCAGGGTGCTGCACCTCCCCCGGCACATCTTCCTCCTCCCTTCACTCTGCAGCACATCCTTCCTTCCCTCCTAAGACAGGGGTCTCCACCCCCTCCCACGGCACGACTCCTGTCCCTTATCCCCCAGCACGACTCACTCCCATGGCACGGTGCAAACAGCCCCCTTCCCTCCCATGGCACAGGGCTCCTTCACCCCTCCCATGGCACAACTCCCTCTCCCTCACCCCCCAGCAGGGCACAAACTCCTGGCTCGCCTCTCGCGGCATGGGCTCCTTCCCTCCCCACTCCCCTTCCATGGGATTCCCTCAACCCTCCCGTCCCACAGCATGGCACTCACTTCTCACTCCCCTTCCTCATCGTGTAAGTGGCTCCAACCCAGAGGACGGCACACCCTCCCATAGTAGAGGGTTCCCTGCTCCTCTCCCCAGCATGACATCCTCCCCTTAAACCCCACGGCGGGGTGTTTCATTTCCCCCGGCACAGGCTCCTTCCCTCCTCCACTCCACAGCACATTGTTCCTTCCCCTTCCACGGCACGATTCATTTCCTTCGGCACAAACTCCTCGCTCCCCTCCCATGGCACGGGGCTCCCTCACCCCTTTCACTCCTACAGCATGGAGCTCCCTCCTCACTCCCCTTCCACGGCACGCGACTCCTTTTCCACATCCCCAGCATGTCGCCCCCTCTCAACAGCAAGGCACAAACTCCAGGGCACATGGGCTCCCTCACCCCACCCCTCCCTCAGCGCATCATTCGTCCCCCATTCCGATGTACGGGGCTCCCTTCCCTCCCCCGACACAGCGTTACTTCCCTCCCCTTAAACCACAAGGCAGGGTGATCCATCCCTCCCCACCTCCCACGGCACAGGGAGCTTCCACTCCCACGGCGTATTGCTCCTTCCCCCTCCTAAGATAAGGGTCTCCCTTCCCACCATCACTGCCCCCCACAGCACATCATTGCTCTCCTCTCCTCCCACAGCACCGGGCTCCCTCCCGGCCCGGCACGGCCTCCAACTGCACGGCGATCGCTCACCCCTCCCCTACCCTCCCACAGAAAGTCATTTGTCCACCCCCCCCCAACATTGCAGCGCTCCCTCACACCTCCCCCCCACAGAAAGTCATTTGTCCATCCCGCCAACAGCACAGTGCTCCGACACCTCCCCCCCACAAAGTCATTTGTCCACCCCCCCAACATCGCAGCGCTCCCTGACACCTCCCCTCACACAGACAATCATTTGTCCACGCCCCCACCCAAAGCATGGGGCTCCCTCTCCCCTCCCACCACATGGCACAGTGCTCCATCCCCCATCATGGTGTTATCTCCCTCTCCCGTCTGACAGCACAGCGCTCCCTCACACGGTAACATTCCCACCTGCCCCCACACAGCGCAGGTTCCTCCCCCTCCCACAGTACGTCATAGCCTCCTCTCCCTCCAAAGGCACGGTCCTCCCCCTCCCACAATACATCATCTCCTCCCCTGCCCTCCCACAGCACTGCACATCCTGCTGTCCTCTCCTCCCACAGCACCACACTCTCTCCTCCTCACCACCCTCACTCTTGCCATCTCTCCCTCCAACTAATCCATCCCCCCTCTTCCCCCTCCCCTCCCTGCTCCGTGCCAGCAACTCTCCACTCTCCCCTGCCCCAACAACAAAACCTAGCCCTCGCCCCCTCTCCCCACCGCCCTCCCTGACCTAGCCCGAACCTCCCTTGTTGCCCTTACCATTTCTGCCAGACCCTCAGTCATGACTCACCCACAACCCACCCCCTATTCCATCCCCTCAGGTCCCTCACTCGCCAACCCCGCCTACCGCTGCCCTTCCTACTCAGACCCATCCGGCCGCACACCCCTCCCTGCAGCCGATTTACCCTGTCCCTCCTCACCAGCACCGTTCACACGACCAGCCTGCACACCCCCCCCCCATCCTACTCACCCAGGGAGCAGCGTACAGCCCACCTTCCCCCCAATTCCTACAGTCTCCAGCCCACCCCCACCTATGCCACTTGATGGTCCCCCATACCTCTCACTCCTTCACTCACTCTGCAGTTCCCCACCCCCCGTCCACCTATCTCTCAACCTCCTCTCTCTCACCGACAGACCACACACACACAACCCTTCTCCCACTATAACATAAGTAGCAGAATTAGACCATTCGCCCATCCAGTCTGCCCCACCAACAATCAACACTTTTTTTCCCAATCCCTATTCTCCCTCGTCTTCTCCACTTATCCCCCTTACCCAATCAAAAACCCATCAACCTCTGCCTTAAATACCCATATCAAGCTCCACATACATCGAGCCTTTCATTCCCAGAACCCTCCTCTGGAGCCTCTCCAGGACCAGCACATCCTACCTCAGAAACGGTGCCCTAATCTCCCAATACTGCTCAATGAACAAATTATAAAAGTTCAGCCCCACCAATACCTCTCCTGTCCTCCGAGCCTGCAGCCAGCCCGCCCACCCACCCACCCAATCCCCCACACCCTGTGTCCCCTCTCCCCCAAACCCCACCTACCCGTCTGTCTCTCTCTCTCACACCTTCCCCACCCCACACACTCCACCCTATCTCCAACTCATCCCTTAATCACTTCCAGCAGCCGGTCATGTCCCACCGCACCTACCAACCCCCACACACTTACACCACCACACTTCCTCTCCACTTCAATGGGGCTTCGTCCTGGAACACAGATCTTCCTGTCCTCCTACTATTGTACGACACTGCCTCCAAACGGCCATAAAACCCTCACCAACACTCACACCTCACCCATCTCTATCCTCCCCTCCCCCCAGAATCACCTCCAAACCCACCAAATCCCATTCCAGTAGCTCAGCTCCCTTCCCTCACCCATCCAACACTCAAAAGCTCACCCACTCAAAACACCTTTTCACCATCACCCACCTACCCCTCCTCATCTGTTCCTTCTTCACCCTCTCCCCTTCATGAGTAATCTTCACCCACCAATCTTTTCCTCACCACCCTACCCTCTCACTTCATTCATTACCACACCATCCTGTCAAGACATTTGTGACACCTCCCTCCCACTATCTCCTTCCCTCCCTCTTTCACACCCTCCAACACTTCCCCAACCTCCATCCCTCTCTCTGCTCCACAATCCCCATCCTTTTGAACCCCGTTCCCCATTCATCCCATCCCCTTTCCCCAAACACCTTGTCATCCCTCTTCCTCTCCACTCCTGCACCTTCCAGCCCCCTTTCCCCATCCCCCACCCCAACTTCCTGCCCACTTCCCCATCCCTCTTACCCTTTCTTCCAACTCTACCCTCCCTCACACACCCCATCTTCCTTGCCCACCCACTCATTTTCCCATCCTCCCTCTCTTCCCTACCTTTATTCCCATTCCCCAGCCTTCTCCCCACTTACACATTTCTACTCCACCTTTACTCACCCTTCCATACCTCATCCCCACTTTTCAAACCCTTTCCCCATCCCTCTCTCCCCACCACCCCTTACTCCACAATTCCTCAACCTCTTCTCCATCCGAGCGCCTCTCACCTTCCCATCCACTGCCCCATCCCTTTTTCCTCCCGTTCCTCCCTCACTATTTCCCATCCCTCCCCACTAACCCTTTCCTCCCTACCATCCCTCGCCTCCACCCTTTTACCACTTTCCCCATCCCTCATCCCTCTCCCCCACTCTTCCACCACCTTCCCCATCCCTTGTCCTTTTTGCCAACCCATCCCAACCCTCCATCCCCATTCCTCCATCCTCTTCTCCCTCCCATCCCGCTGTCCCCTTCTCGGTCCTCACTCTCCTCCCTCCTACCCACTTCCCCTCCCACCCACTCCCACTCCAGCTCCGTCTCTTCCTCGCTCCCTGCAGCAGCTGCGCCCCTCAAATCGAACCCCAGGTTTGTGGCCGGCGCTAGGCCGCAGGCCTGCCCGCCTGCCTAGCCGGCCGTGCGGAGCGGGAGGAAAGAGGAGAACGGGGTAGGTGGGGGTGATGGTGGTGTACTACAAGCCGTGGCCCATCCCCGTTCCCCACCTCTCCAAACCCCTCGGCCATTCACTCACTCTCTCCGGGACTGCCGAGCCGCCGCACGCCGGGGGCTGGGGGGACGGCCCCGGCCGCACCGCCAAGGCGATCCACCGAACGGGCTGCTCCCGCCCTCGCCGCATCCGTCCATTGGCTGGAGGATCGACCGGAGCCGCCCGTCATTGGCCGGTGCTGTCGCGTCAATCAGGCGCCCCGGAAGCGGCGGGAGGCGGGGCGTTGGCGACGCAAAGCCAGACTGACTTGCGCGGCGTAGTTGCGGCCTGGCTGCTCCGGGTCCCATGTTACAGCCCCGCTGTTGGGGACGAGGACAGGGCGACAGGGCGACAGGGCGAGGGGCTTTCTGTGCATAAAACTCTCATTAAATGTCAAGTAAAGACTGGGCAGATTGAACCCCCAAACCCCAGCTGTCTGGCAGTGAGGGAACGGAGGCTGGAGCCAGCCTGACACGAGGATAAAATGGACAATTAGGGTTTTTTTGTTGCCCAGTTTGAGAATCATTCATTGTGGAGGGGGAAGGGAGAGGAAGTGCTGTAGCATTCCTCATTAGAGACATGCACTGAGATGATGGGGAGAGGCTGCTGAGGGAGGGAGCAAATTGTACTCTGGTGTTATACAGTGACAGACCCGTCCCCACCAGAACCATACCCCAGTGACAGACCCGTCCCCACCAGAACCATACCCCAGTGACAGACCCGTCCCCACCAGAACCATACCCCAGTGGCAGACCCGTCCCCACCAGAACCATACCCCAGTGACAGACCCGTCCCCACCAGAACCATACCCCAGTGACAGACCCGTCCCCACCAGAACCATACCCCAGTGGCAGACCCGTCCCCACCAGAACTATACCCCAGTGACAGACCCGTCCCCACCAGAACCATACCCCAGTGGCAGACCCGGCCCCACCAGAACCATACCCCAGTGGCAGACCCGTCCCCACCAGAAACATACCCCAGTGACAGACCCGTCCCCACCGGTACCGTACCCCAGTGTTATACAGTGACAGACCTGTCCACACCAGTACTGTACCCCAGTGTTATACAGTGACAGATCCGTCCCCACTGGTACCGTACCCCGGTGTTATACAGTGACAGACCTGCCCCCACTGGTACTGTACCCCGGTGTTATACAGCGACAGACCCATCCCCACCAGTACTGTACTCCAGAGTTACACAGTGACAGACCCATCCCCACTGGTACCGTACCCCGATGTTATACAGTGACATACCCATCCCCACCGGTACTGTACCTCAATATTATACAGTGACAGACCCATCCCCACCGGTACTGTACCCCAGTGTTATACAGTGACAGATCCGTCCCCACTGGTACTGTACCCCAGAGTTACACAGTGACAGACCCATCCCCACCGGTACTGTACCTCGATGTTATACAGTGACAGACCCATCCCCACCGGTACTGTACCCCAGTGTTATACAGTGACAGATCCGTCCCCACTGGTACTGTACCCCAGTGTTATACAGTGACAGACCCATCCCCACCAGTACCGTACCCCAGCGTTACAGAGTGACAGACCCATCCCCATCGGTACTGTACCCCAGTGTTATACAGTGACAGACCCGTCCCCACCAGTACTGTGTCCCAGTGTTATACAGTGACAGACCTGTCCCCACCAGTACTGTACCCCAGTGTTATACAGAAATGGACAGACCTATCCCAACCGACACTGTACTCCAGTAACAGACGAACCCCCACAAGTACTGTACCCCTTCCCATTCACTCGCGGTGTAACCTCTGGAATTCTACCCTGACATATCTGTGTCCCACAAATACAAGAAATGCTCCATGAAAACACCATTCGTTCACTCCATCCTGTTCCCCATTCATCACGCCGATCGACCACACCAGTCCTCTGCCCACCTCCCTCAACGACCAGCCAACTCTCTGTCTCTGAACCCGTGGACCGAGCCTGTGGGGGAGAGAATTCCACAGGTCCACACCCCCTTTCCCCATCTCCATCCTGCACAGCTGAGATGGGGTGGGTAGCTTCCTGGTCCTAGATTCCACAGCATTGGTGGGAGGGGATGTGTGAATGGAAGCATTCTGCCTAAATCAAATCTGGTCAGAATTTCTACGTCGTCGCTCCTCATTCTTCTCAACCCTAGAGAATACAGCACTGAGCTGCTCACTCTCTCCACACTCTCTGGCCCACAGACTAGAGCAGTCTGTGGGTATACTCCCCCTGTGACAAGCCCCTTCTTTCTTAGGTGGGAAGCATTTCCTGGTGTGGTCTCAGAGGGACACTGTACAGCCGCACTGGGTATCAAAGCCTCAAGGATGTTGGACAATATCAACAATTCCCCATCTCAGCACAGCGTTGTTCTGCACACAACAGCCTGTTCTGGACCAACCATGCAGACCAGATGCCACGGCCGAGAAAGCTCACCAGTGCCTCCAGTTCCTCACGTGAAGTTCAGCACCACTAACTTTCATCAGACAACTTCTCTGCCCAACACAAGAAATTGCAGAGGGGGGTGGGCATATTACAGAAACTAGCCTCCCCTCTATATTCTCACACGAGAATGTCCGCAGATGCTGGAAATCCAAAGCAACACACACAAAATGCAGTATCTCTGAAAGTCAACATTTCAGGCTGAGACCCTTCTTCAGGACTGAGAAGGCAGGCAAAAGAAGCCAGATCATAAAAAGTTGGGGGGGGGAGGGGAAGCAGGCTAGCTGGATGGTGTTGGTGAAGTCTGTTGGGTGGGAAAGGTCACGGGCTGGAGAAGGAGGGATCTGATAGGAGAGGAGTGTGGACCATCGGAGAAAGGGAAGGAGGAGGGAGACCCAGGTAATAGGCAGGTGAGAGGAAGCGAAAGGTCGGAGTGGGGGATAGAGGGGGAGGGTGGAATTTGTTTCCCAGGTGGAGAAATTGACACTCACGCCGTCAGTTTGGAAGGTAGCCAGATGGAATGGAAGGTGCTGCTCCTCCATCACGGCACAAGAGGAGGCCGTGGACTGACATGTCAGAACGGGGTTCGGAATCAGGGCTTGGCCACTGTAAAGTCCCACTTGTGGCAGATGATGCGGAGGTGCTTGTGGTACAGCAGCCAACATAACCAAAGACCCCCACCCAGCCCAGACATTCCCTCTTCTCCCCCTTCCATCAGGCAAAAGGTAGAAAAGTTTGAGAGCACGTACCAACAGACTCGAGGACAGCTTCTATCCCACTGTTATAAGGTGCTTAAGTGGACCTTTTGTATGATGTTGGCCTCACAATCTACCTTGTCCTAGTTTTTGTACCTTATTGTCTGACAGCTCTGGCGTTCCCTGGAACTACTACACGATATTTTGCGTTCCGATCTTGCTTCCCCTCATGGTACCTTGATGTACTGATGTGATCAAGTGACGGCATGCAAAAAGAAACTTTTCACTCTCAGTACACACGTCACCTCCAAGAGGACCACAACCCTGCTGTAGGGTCTGGAGGCTGGCATGGCTCAATGACTTGGAGAGCTATGCTAGCTGGAGTCAGGGCTTCGTGCTTTGGCTCTTGGTGGGGTTACCCATGCTGAACAGGTCAAAGGGTACAGGCCAGAGTAAGGGTGGTCTACCAGTCCTCTGGGTTCAGGGGTTCAGCTCTGGGCTAACGACCCTGACTGGTAAAAGAAAACCGTCACAGAAACAGCAATGGAGAACCCTCCTACATCTGAGCGTGACGGTATTCCCGAGTCTTCACCTGGGACAGTAGTGAAAACCGACAGGAAGCTACTGACATGATTGAGCGCCATCAGAGATGGAGGACTTCCATTGCTGCCCTAAACACCAGCGGCGTACGGGCAGCAAGGACGTACATGAGACAATAATAAAGCATTTATCAAGTGGGTGGCCTGAGCTTTTCTCCATCTGTCCTGCCCTTACAACTCCCTTCCCAAAACCTCTCATAGCAGGAGAAAGCTGCCTCACAGGGCGCACAACAACCTGACAATAACTGAGACCCTCCAACCAACCTCGGGCTGTTAATCCCACCCAGAGAGCAGCATCTCAGTTTACTGGGGCTCACCACGGCTGATAAAATTGGGATGGGGGAAGGGTTAAGACTTCTTCAAACCCTTCAGTACCCACAGGGCTACTTGGGACGGGGAAGAGGGGCAAAATCTGAGCCTTTGATCCCAAATGGTGAGCTTAATTCAATTGAATCAGAAGAGTTATCACTGACATACACTCAGTGGTGGCTTTATTAGGTAAACGTAGAAACATAGAAAATAGGTGCAGGAGTAGGCCATTCAGCCCTTCGAGCCTGCACCGCCATTCAGTATGATCATGGCTGATCATCCAACTCAGAACCCTGTACCTGCCCTCTCTCCATACCCCCTGATCCCTACAGGAGTGTAACACCATGTAGTCTTCTGCTTCCGTAGCCCATCCAAAGTTCAAAGTGTTGCATATTCAGAGCTCTTCCGCACAGCGCTGTTACAATGCGTGGTCATTTAAGTTACTGTCAGCTTGAACCAGTCTGAGCTCTCTCATTAACAAGGTGTTTTCGCCCACACAACCTGTGTTCACTGGGTGTTTTTCTGTTCCTCGCACCACTCTCGGTAAACTCTAGAGACTGTTGTGCATGAAAACCCCAGGAGATCAGTAGCTTGTGAGATCTTCAAGCCACGCTGACCGGTGCCAACAATCATTCCACAGTCATTTCTTCCCCATTCTGACGTTTGGTCTGGACGACAACCCAACCTCTCGACCACATCTGCATGCTTTAATACATCTAGTTGCTGCCACATGATTGGCTGATTAGATGTTTGCAATATCGAGGTGTACCTAATAAAGTGGCCGCTGGCTGTACTTGGTGAACTTTGATACTTAGTGGTAGCAGAGCAATATAAGGGATAAAAGCTACATTAATCCACAATAAAAAAAATAAGTAAGTAAATACTGAGAAAGCAGAATAGCCAGTTAGTGTTCGAGGAGCTCAGCAAGTCAGGCAGCATGTATGGAGGGGAAGAAACAGTCAAAATGAAGGGTCTCGGCTCAAAACACCGACTTTTTATTCCCCTTCCACAGATGCTGCCTGACTCGCTGAGTTCTTCCGGTATTTTGTGTGTGTGCATGTGTGTTGCTCAAGATTTCCAGCATCTCCAGAATCTCTGATGTTAGCAAGTTAGTGTTCCTGGGTTCATGGACTGATGGCAAAGAGAAGAAGCTGTTTCTGGAGACCCCCTCCCTGATGAGAGTAATCAGAAGAGGGCATGTCCCAGAGGGTCAGGGTCCTATGTCACGGATGCCGCTTTCAAAAAGCACTGACTCTTAAAAGATGTCCTCAAGGTGCAGTTTGGATGACAATGTGCTGTCTGATTTGTCCCAGGTCAGAAAATTCTATCCCAGAGGTAGAATAGAAAGGTCAAAACAAACATGGGCAATCGCTCTCACCCCTTGGACGGAAGAGGCCCAGGAGCAGAGACTGGGGTCCAGCCTTTGCCTCAGAGACTGAAAGTGGGGCAATCGCTCTCACCCCTTGGACGGAAGAGGCCCAGGAGCAGAGACTGGGGTCCAACTTCCTGACACAGTCAGTACCTTGAATCCCTTCCCTCTCATCCAGGACGTGCCCTCTTCTCATTACTACCATCAGAATCGGTTTCATGTCACCTGCCTATGTTGTGAAATTTGTTGTCTCTGCAACAGCATAACATTTCAATATATAATAATAGAAAAACAATTGTGAACTACAGTAAGTATATATAGTAACTAATTAAATTAAATTTTTTAAAAGTAGTGAGGTAGTGTTCATGGGTTCAATGTCCATTCAGAAATCTGATGACTGAGGGGAAGAAGCTGTTCCTGAATCACTGAGTGTGTGCCTTCAGGCTCCCGTACTCCTTCCTGATGGTAACAATGACCTGGGTGATGGGGGTCCTTAATAATGGACGCCGCCTTTCTGAGGCATTGCTCCTGGAAGATGTCCTGGACACTACGGAGGCTGGTGCCCAAGATGATTAATTTTACAACTTTCTGCAGCTTCTTTCAATCCTGCGCAGTAGCACCCCCCCCCCATACCAAACGGAGATGCAGCCAGGTAGAATGCTCTCCAAGGTACATCTGGAGAAATTTGTGGGGGTCTTTGGTGACATAGGAAGGAGTACAGGAGCCTGAAGACACACATTCAATGATTCAGGAACAGCTTCTTCCCCTCCATCAGCTCTCTGAACTGTTCTTGAACCCATGATTGTCCTCCCCACTGTTCCTCTTTCACACATATATTTATTTTGTTGCAATTTATAGTAATTTTTACGTTTTTGCTCTGTACTGCTGCTGCAAACAGCAGATTTTACATCTAAACCAGTGATTCTAACCCAACCTTCGCTCTAGGGGAGAGATTTCCAGACGCTCCCCCAGTTTTGGAGGGGAGGGACATCCCCTCACCTCCCTCCAGAGATTGGGGTGCTGCCCCACCTTATTCTGAAACCGTCCCTCTTACTTCCACCAACAACATCAACCCTACTTCACCATCTTCAATAGAAATTCATCCCCCCCCCCTTCCCCACAGCTCCAGTGAGTTTCATCCTGAACTACCCAATCTCCTTTGGTTTTCCCTCCCGCACACTCCTCCCTCCGCTAACCCCTCCGGAAAACCATCTCCACACAACCTCTAACGCAAACATGTCTGACCGTAAACACTCAGACCGGAACCGTGGGCAGGGATGGCCCCACCCAGCTGCCATACAGTTACAGACAGACCACCCTCTCAACCCCGGGGGGGGGGGGGGATCCCAACCCTTTTTCTGCCAACGGACCAGTACCATTAAGCAAGGGTTTGTGAATCCCAGGTCAGGAACCCCTGCTCTACCCACTTCCCCCACAAATAAAGGCTGGCATTGCCCCAAGCATCCCTGCTGACCACCCCTCATCCCTGCGTTTCAACACCACGTGAACTCCCAACCCCTAAACGACTGCCCCCATGAGCGGACACTCTGACCTTCGCTGCCAGGTGCACTCAAACTGACGTCTCGCCTGCTCACTAACAACCTGTGCAGGGAGCTAAGGACACGGACCCCAAGAGCCCCCCACCACCCGTACAGCAGCACTGTTCGGGGTCCTACCATCGTCCCCAGGTGCAAACACCTCACACCTGCCGGTAACCCACTTCAGTAGAAAGCCCAACCCCCCACCAAGCAAGAGTAAAGCCCCCAAAGAGTGGCCATGATCTGCAGTCAACAAGAGTTCCTGTTTACCCGACAGTTCGACGTGCCTCAGGCTCTCTCCCTCTCTCTCTCTCACTAACAAGGGACAGGGAGCTGTCACCCATTTTCACAGCGAAAGGGGAGACCAACAAGTAGTGGCTGTTGCGCGGTTACAATCTGCCGCGTCGCTCTTCATTCCGAGATTCTCCAATTCGAGAATCTGACTGTACC
Organism: Mobula birostris; assembly: GCF_030028105.1. Lineage (NCBI taxonomy): Eukaryota > Metazoa > Chordata > Chondrichthyes > Myliobatiformes > Myliobatidae > Mobula > Mobula birostris. The sequence goes on from NC_092379.1 coordinate 16,856,389, forward strand.
TCCAGCACTGTGTGGAAGTCCCAGGAACACACACACACACACACACACAGCCGGGGTGCCGAAGACTGTCACACACTACTGTATTTGACAGCGTGGAGCAGAGAGCGAGTTTGTAAACCTGGATGTTGGGAATGGCGAGGGTGGAGCGCCACGGGAGGGGTGTGGCACAGGTGGCGACGAAGCTGTGCCAGGGTGGAGAGGTGGTGTGGGTGCAGACACACCCAGCCCTGAGACACCAGGCAAGGTCATTTGAGTCCAAACAATTGATTTATTGATCATTACAGAATTTCTCTCTGGTGCTTCCCTCTCCCCTCCCCTTTTCCCAACCACGATTCCCCTCTCCCTTCCCCTTTTCCCAACCACGATTCCCCTCTCCCTTCCCCTTTTCCCAACCACGATTCCCCTCTCCCTTCCCCTTTTCCCAACCACGATTCCCCTCTCTCTTCCCCTTTTCCCAACCACGATTCCCCGCTCCCTTCCCCTTTTCCCAACCACGATTCCCCGCTCCCTTCCCCTTATCCCAACCATGATTCCCCTCTCCCTTCCCCTTTCCCCAACCATGATTCCCCTCTCCCTTCCCCTTTTCCTAACCATGATTCCCCTCTCCCTTCCCCTTTTCCCAACCATGATTCCCCTCTCCCTTCCCCTTTTCCCAATGATTCCCCTCTCCCTTCCCCTTTTCTCCAACCACGATTCCCCTCTCCCTTCCCCTTTTCCCAACCACGATTCCCCGCTCCCTTCCCCTTTTCCCAACCACGATTCCCCGCTCCCTTCCCCTTTTCCCAACCACGATTCCCCTCTCCCTTCCCCTTTTCCCAACTACGATTCCCCACTCCCTTCCCCTTTTCCCAACCACGATTCCCCTCTCCCTTCCCTTTTTCCCAACCACGATTCCCCTCTCCCTTCCCCTTTTCCCAACCACGATTCCCCTCTCCCTTCCCCTTTTCCCAACCACGATTCCCCTCTCCCTTCCCCTTTTCCCAACCACGATTCCCCTCTCCCTTCCCCTTTTCCCAACCACGATTCCCTGCTCCCTTCCCCTTTTCCCAACCACGATTCCCCTCTCCCTTCCCCTTTTCCCAACCATTATTCCCCTCTCCCTTCCCCTTTTCCCAACCACGATTCCCCTCTCCCTTCCCCTTTTCCCAACCACGATTCCTCGCTCCCTTCCCCTTTTCCCAACCACGATTCCCCTCTCCCTTCCCCTTTTCCCAACCATGATTCCCCTCTCCCTTCCCCTTTTCCCAACCATGATTCCCCTCTCCCTTCCCCTTTCCCCAACAATGATTCCCCTCTCCCTTCCCCTTTTCCCAATGATTCCCCTCTCCCTTCCCCTTTTCTCCAACCATGATTCCCCTCTCCCTTCCCCTTTCCCCAACCATGATTCCCCTCTCCCTTCCCCTTTACCCATGATTCCCCCTCCCTTCCCCTTTTCCCAACCACGATTCCCCTCTCCCTTCCCCTTATCCCAACCACGATTCCCCGCTCCCTTCCCCTTTTCCCAACCATGATTCCCCTCTCCCTTCCCCTTTATCAACCATGATTCCCCTCTCCCTTCCCCTTTTCCCAATGATTCCCCTCTCCCTTCCCCTTTTCTCCAACCACGATTCCCCTCTCCCTTCCCCTTTTCCCAACCACGATTCCCCTCTCCCTTCCCCTTTTCCCAACCACGATTCCCCTCTCTCTTCCCCTTTTCCCAACCACGATTCCCCGCTCCCTTCCCCTTTTCCCAACCACGATTCCCCGCTCCCTTCCCCTTTTCCCAACCACGATTCCCCTCTCCCTTCCCCTTTCCCCAACCAGGATTCCCCTCTCCCTTCCCCTTTTCCTAACCAGGATTCCCCTCTTTCTTCCCCTTTTCCCAACCAGGATTCCCCTCTCCCTTCCCCTTTTCCCAATGATTCCCCTCTCCCTTCCCCTTTTCTCCAACCACGATTCCCCTCTCCCTTCCCCTTTTCCCAACCACGATTCCCCGCTCCCTTCCCCTTTTCCCAACCACGATTCCCCGCTCCCTTCCCCTTTTCCCAACCACGATTCCCCACTCCCTTCCCCTTTTCCCAACCACGATTCCCCTCTCCCCTCCCCTTTTCCCCACCACGATTCCCCGCTCCCTTCTCCTTTTCCCAACCACGATTCCCCTCTCCCCTCCCCTTTTCCCAACCACGATTCCCCTCTCCCTTCCCCTTTTCCCAACCACGATTCCCCTCTCCCCTCCCCTTTTCCCAACCACGATTCCCCTCTCCCGTCCCCTTTTCCCAACCACGATTCCCCTCTCCCGTCCCCTTTTCCCAACCACGATTCCCCTCTCCCTTCCCCTTTTCCCAACCACGATTCCCCTCTCCCTTCCCCTTTTCCCAACCACGATTCCCCTCTCCCCTCCCCTTTTCCCAACCACGATTCCCCTCTCCCTTCCCCTTTTCCCAACCACGATTCCCCTCTCCCTTCCCCTTTTCCCAACCATTATTCCCCTCTCCCTTCCCCTTTTCCCAACCATGATTCCCTTCTCCCTTCCCCTTTTCCCAATGATTCCCCTCTCCCTTCCCCTTTTCTCCAACCATGATTCCCCTCTCCCTTCCCCTTTCCCCAACCATGATTCCCCTCTCCCTTCCCCTTTACCCATGATTCCCCCTCCCTTCCCCTTTTCCCAACCACGATTCCCCTCTCCCTTCCCCTTATCCCAACCACGATTCCCCGCTCCCTTCCCCTTTTCCCAACCATGATTCCCCTCTCCCTTCCCCTTTATCAACCATGATTCCCCTCTCCCTTCCCCTTTTCCCAATGATTCCCCTCTCCCTTCCCCTTTTCTCCAACCACGATTCCCCTCTCCCTTCCCCTTTTCCCAACCACGATTCCCCTCTCCCCTCCCCTTTTCCCAACCACGATTCCCCTCTCCCTTCCCCTTTTCCCAACCACGATTCCCCTCTCCCTTCCCCTTTTCCCAACCATGATTCCCCTCTCCCTTCCCCTTTTCCCAACCACGATTCCCCTCTCCCTTCCCCTTTTCCCAACCACGATTCCCCTCTCTCTTCCCCTTTTCCCAACCACGATTCCCCGCTCCCTTCCCCTTTTCCCAACCACGATTCCCCGCTCCCTTCCCCTTTTCCCAACCACGATTCCCCTCTCCCTTCCCCTTTCCCCAACCAGGATTCCCCTCTCCCTTCCCCTTTTCCTAACCAGGATTCCCCTCTCCCTTCCCCTTTTCCCAACCATGATTCCCCTCTCCCTTCCCCTTTTCCCAATGATTCCCCTCTCCCTTCCCCTTTTCTCCAACCACGATTCCCCTCTCCCTTCCCCTTTTCCCAACCACGATTCCCCGCTCCCTTCCCCTTTTCCCAACCACGATTCCCCGCTCCCTTCCCCTTTTCCCAACCACGATTCCCCGCTCCCTTCCCCTTTTCCCAACCACGATTCCCCTCTCCCCTCCCCTTTTCCCCACCACGATTCCCCGCTCCCTTCTCCTTTTCCCAACCACGATTCCCCTCTCCCCTCCCCTTTTCCCAACCACGATTCCCCTCTCCCTTCCCCTTTTCCCAACCACGATTCCCCTCTCCCCTCCCCTTTTCCCAACCACGATTCCCCTCTCCCGTCCCCTTTTCCCAACCACGATTCCCCTCTCCCGTCCCCTTTTCCCAACCACGATTCCCCTCTCCCTTCCCCTTTTCCCAACCACGATTCCCCTCTCCCTTCCCCTTTTCCCAACCACGATTCCCCTCTCCCTTCCCCTTTTCCCAACCACGATTCCCCTCTCCCTTCCCCTTTTCCCAACCACAATTCCCCTCTCCCTTCCCCTTTTCCCAACCATTATTCCCCTCTCCCTTCCCCTTTTCCCAACCATGATTCCCTTCTCCCTTCCCCTTTTCCCAATGATTCCCCTCTCCCTTCCCCTTTTCCCAACAATGATTCCCCTCTCCCTTCCACTTTTCTCCAACCATGATTCCCCTCTCCCTTCCCCTTTTCTCCAACCATGATTCCCCTCTCTCTTCCCCTTTTCTCCAACCACGATTCCCCTCTCCCTTCCCCTTTTCCCAACCACGATTCCTCTCTCCCTTCCCCTTTTCCCAACCATGATTCCCCTCTCCCTTCCCCTTTTCCCAACCATGATTCCCCTCTCCCTTCCCCTTTACTGAATTTGGGCAAATGACCACTCTTCAATTAAAGGGGAAGTAATTAAGGCAACCAGACCCCTTCAATTAAAGAGACAGCAATTAACTCCACCAAGCATAGCTGCAAAAGGAGGAGGGTTGGCCAATGGTCTAATGGGGCAAATGATCTCATCCCATTAAAATCCAGCACTACAGAAACACATCCCTAGGAGAGCAAGGATCTGCAAAGACGGACCACACTTGGGGACAACTTGAAAGATTGCACCAGGAGGGAGGAATCTGGTGAGCTATTGTTGGCAGCCTTTACCCCAATTGGGACAATGGGTTTATTCATAACGCAAAGTTTTTTAGAACACTTACTATCCAAGTATGTACACAGTAGACAACCCTGAGACTCGGCTTCCCACAGACAGCCAGGAAACAAAGAAACACCTCAGAAGCCGTTCAAGGAAAAACCTCAAGCACTCGACGCGCAGAAAGAACAAATCACGCAAACGGCAAGCAATGAGTGAAAAACACAGAATATGAAACATCAAACCACAGAATCGTTAAAACAGTGAACTAATTAGGGGAATAACACCTCCCCCTTACAATTAAAGGGGTAGTAATCAGGGGAAATAACACTCTCTTCAATTAAAGGGTCAGAAAATTGGGGCTAAACCCATCCTCTTCTATTAAAGGGGCAGTAATTAAGGCAAATAACACCTTTAATTAAGGGTAACTATTTAAATAAATTAAAGTTGCAATTAAAGCTTCAATTAAAGGGTCATGAATGAGAGCACACACTCACTCTTTCAAATAAGAGTCAATAATTGAGGCAAATACACAACTCTATGAATTAAAGGCTCGGAAATCCAGTCCACAAAACCCTTTGAATTTAAAAAAAAATCAGGATTTGGAAAAAACTATCTCTTTAATTAAAGGGGAGGGCAAACTGGACAAAACTCCAAGCTGCTGAACTAGAGGTGCAGAAACTGAGGCAAATACACAAAGACTGAATTAGAGGAGCAAGAAATTAGGGCAAATATCAAACCCCTAAATTATAGCAGATATCAACTCCTTTAGGGGGCAGGCACAGAATTAAAGGGATACTCGGCTGCAAAAATGAGACCTTAAATTAAAGGGACAAAAAAAATTAGGGTGAATATCAACCCCTTCAGTTAAAGGGTCTGAGACTAAGTCAAACATCCAGCACCATAAATTAAAGGGGCAGAAGTGTGGCAAACAACCAACTCTAAATTAAAGATTCAGAGTGGGGCACTATTTACCACAATCTCTGATTCTTTTAATTTATGGTGTTGGATTTTTTTGACTCAGATTTCACGCCTACAGGGAAGAATCTGAAGCTGAAATGTAACCCACTGAATTAAAGGTACAGATTAGGGACAAGTAGCAACTCGCTGAATTAAAGAGCCAGAAACTGTGTGGGGAGTGGAAAACGCCCTGAAATTAAAAGGGTTAAAAAAGACAAACATAAAACCCCTTGAATTAAAGGGTCAGAAATTGAGGAAATAATCAACTCCCCAAATTGAAAGGTCAGAAAATCAGGACAAACATCACCTGCACCCCGAATTAAAGGGTCAAGAGTTGTGGCAAAGGTCAACACACCCCCTTTTAAATTGGGGTGAATATTGGGCAAATATCAACCTCCTGAATTAAAGGGTCAGAAGTTTGTGGCAAATACCCAACTCCCAAATTAAAGGGGCAAGGCATCACACTATCAACTGCCCCACTCCCCCGAATTAAAGGGCCAAACCTCATGGCAAATATCAACATCAACACCCCCCGCCCCGAAATTACAGTGAAAGGAAACACGATGGATATTATCATCTTGAAATTAAAATGTGCAGGGCAAACTCCAACCTGCAGAAATTAAAGGAGCAGAGGTTGTGGCCGACATCCAAACACCTCCCCCAACCATTGAATTAAAGGGGTGGATACTTGGCCAATCGCACCCCTCGAGTTAAAGGGGCGGGAATTGGGGGGAGCAAGCCGGAAGTGAGCCTTTAATTATAGTAGCAGTGATGAGGCAAGCCCCTCCCTCCTTTCCCTCATCCCCTCCCTCACTCACCGCGCTCCACCGCTCCCGTTCCGCCCTCCGCCCGCCGCCATTTTAAGATCGCCAACAACAACAACAACAACAATACCAACCCGACCCGCCCCGCGCCGCCCGCTATTGGGCACCGCACCCCATTCCCACACTTCCATTGGCCAGTGGCCTGTCCATCAGCAGCCGGCGTCCACTTCCCACCCTTCCGCCGGCGGTACCCGCCGGTCCGCGTTTCCATTGGCTGAACTGAATGCCCATCTTTTTCCCTCGCGCGTTTCGTTTCCCGCCCTCTCACCTACTAATTGTTTAGGACGCTCTCAATCGAGGTCCTCAGCTCCTATTGGTTTCTCTTGGATGTCAATCATAAAGCTGTTCCTCCCCCTGCCGTGTTCTGACGTAGTAAGATGTCATTGGCTCTCCTATCACGCCAAACAACCAACAGACACCACCCTCTCCACTCCGGCCCCGCCTTTCCTCTCGTCCTCCCCAGTCAGGCCGGCAGGTTCCCCCGTACCTCAAAACTATTGGTTAGAATAAATGCCAATCTCCCTGCGGCGGCAAATACTTGTGTCTGATTGGGTGAGACCGCCGTCAGTTCCCTTTTTTAAGAACCGTCCCGCCCCTTGAACGACAGAGTTCGGCAAGAGTTCGGCTATCGGAGAGATGACAGTGTAAAGCGCAGCAGCCCCGTGCAATCCTAATACCAGATTTGACTGGAATGGGAACACTTTATTTAATTGAATTCGTGTTTGTAATTGCACAGTCACTTTGTTTCTGTGTCTATTGTAATTTGCAATAAACGTAAGAGACAACAGCCCTGCACATCCCTGCACCCCTACGCTGCTTGCAACAGTGCATTAAATAAGACAACCACAGACAATGTGCACCACCGCGTGGGTGGATAAATTAGTCATTGTTCAGTATTGATTGACAAAGTATACAACTCCGAAAATCTTCTCCAGATAGCCACGAAACGGAGAGAGAAAAGAACGGCAGCACGATCAACAACCCCTGTGCAAAAAAAAAGAAAAACCAAACTACCGAAGGGTTTCAGCCCGAAAAGTCGACCGTACATTTTTCCATAGATGCTGCCTGGCCTGCTGAGATCCTCTGGCATTTTGTGTGTGTTGCTCGGATTTCCAGCATCTGCAGATTTTCTCTCGTTTGAAAAACGGGCACATTGAACCACAAATCCTTCTCCCCCGAGAAAGATTGGGTGAAAAACACAGAATACAAATAAAACCTGCAAGACTGAAAATGAGCCCACAGTCCAAGTCCACATCCAAAACACAGAAAACCTGGGGAACATTCTCCCTTTTTATAGTGGAGCAATCTCGCCAGCGATAAAGAGGCAGTCTCCCCTCTCCGTAGTGAAGCAATCTCACCAGTGATAAATGCTCATATATATTCCATCCAGACAAGTCATTCCCTACATTGGACCATTGAGGTAGAACAAGGCAAAATGAAAATGCAGAATGAAGTGTAACAGTTAGAGAGAAGTGCAGTGAGGTAACCAATTAGGGACAATAACATAACAAGGTAGATTGGGAGGTCAAGAACCCATCCTGTCATGTTTGGGAGCCATTCAACAGGGGTAGAAGCCGTCCATGAGGCTGGTGCTATGTGTTTTACATTTCTGTATCTTCTGCCTGGTGGGAGAGGGGACGTCCAGGGTGGGTGGGGTCTTTGATTAAGGTGGAGGCAGTGAGAGGTGTAGATGGAGTCCAGGCAGGGGAGGCTGGGTCCTGTGACTGGCTGAGCTGTGTCCACAACTCCCTGCAGCTTCTTGCAGTCACCAGCAGAGCAATTGCCAAATCAAGATGTAACACATCCTGACAGGATGCTTTCGATGCTGCAGCTGTAAAAATTGATGAGGGTCAATGGGGACATGTCAAATTTCTTTAGCTTCCTGAGGAAGTAAGACTCAAAGTTCAAAGTAAATTTTATTATCGAAGTACATCTATGTCCCCATGTACAACCCTGAGATTCAGTTTCTTGTGGGCATACTCAGCAAATCTATAGAACAGTAACTATAACAGGATCAATGAAAGATCAACCAGAGTGCAGAAGACAACAAACTGTGAAAATGCAAATATAAATAAATAGCAATAAATAATGAGATAAGGTCCCCCCTCAGTCTTTTAAATTCCAACGAGTATAAGCCTAGTCGATCCAGTCTCTCCTTATATGAAAGTCCTGCCATCCCTGGAATCAATCTGGTGAACCTTCTCTGTACTCCCTCTGTGGCAAGAATGACTTTCCTCAGATTAGGGGACCAAAAGTGCACACAATACTCCAGGTGTGGTCTCACCAAGGCCTTGTACAACTGCAAGTTGTATTATGACACCACTCAGCCAAATATTCAATCTCCCTCCTGTATGCTGAATTATCACCACCTTTGATTCGGCCCACAACAGTGGTGTCATCAGCAAATTGAAATATTAGCCCCATAGTCATAGTTATAAAGCGAGTCGAGCAGGGGGCCAAGCACACAGCCCTGTGGTGCGCCTGTGCTGGTGGAGACCATGGAGGAGATGTTGTTGCCAATCCCAACTGAATGTGTTCCACAAGTGAGGAAATCCGGGATCCAAATGCACTCGGAGGTATTGAGGGCAAGGCCTTGGAGTTTATTGATTAGTTTTGAGGGGATGACGGTATTGAATGCTGAGCTGTAGTCGATAAAGAGCATCCTGATGTTTTGCATCTTTGCTGTCCGGCTGTTCCAGGGTTGAGTGAAGAGCCAGTGAGACGGCATCTGCTCTGGACCTGATAGGCAAAGTGGAGTGGGTCCAGATGCCCTCTCGGGCAAGAGCTGACGTGTTTCATCACCACCCTGGACATGAGTGCTACCGGGTGATAGCCGTTGAGGCAGGTCACCAGCACTCTTCGTGGGCACCGGTGTAATTGAAGCAGGTGGGGACCACACACTCCCGAAGCCAGAGGTTAAAGATCTCAGTGAACGCAACAGCGCAGGTCTTTAGTACGCGGACAGGTACCCCGTCCAGCCCAGGTGCTTTCCGAAGGATTCGCCCTGCTGAAGGCGGCCCACACGCCAGCTTTGGAGACTGAGCTCATTGGGGGTGAGCTTTCCTGCCTGTGGCCTTGATGTGGTTGGACAGGTCAACGATGATGTCCACTCCCAGGAACCTGAAGTTCTCAACTCCCTCAGCAACACTGTTGACATGGACGGGAGCGTTTGCTCTGCCTGACCCTACCCCCACCCCCACCCCAAAGTCCATCTCTTCTGTTTTGCTGACATTGAAGGAAGTTTGTCATGACACCATCATATCAGTAAACTCCCTACCTCCTTCCTGTACTCTGACTCATTGTTAAAGATACGGGCCGCTCGTGGTATCACCTGTAAACTTTGCAGATGCAGCTGGAGCAGAATCCAGCCACGTAGTCATGAGCGTACAGGGAGCAGAGCAAGGGGCTGAGGACTCAACCTTCTGGGGCACCAGTGTTCAGAATAATCGTGGTGGAGGTGATGGTGTCTATGATGGTGAAGACTCAAGAGCTGGAGTACCTGAGACGAGAACCGAGACACGATTTCAAGATTGAGACGAGAACAGGGCTCCCGACTAGATGCTGGACAAAGATCCTGAAGCAGGCTAAACCAGAATCCAAACGAGCAACACACGTACACACAGAATGCTGGCGGAACTCAGCCGGCCGGGCAGCGTCCACGGAAAGGAGGGCCATTGACGTTCCGAGGCTGAATCCCTTCGGCAGGACTGGAGGGGAAAAAAGCTGAGGAGTAGGTTTAAAAGGTGGGGAGGGGAGAGGAAACCACCGGGTGGTAGCACAAGGTCAACGAGTCAGAGAGCAGCAGGGATCACAGCGAGGGGGAGCAGTGAGAGAGAGTCTCACTGAGCTCCCGTCGAAGGGAAGATTTAAACTTCTTCAGGGTCGGCATCCCTGGAAGAGACTTCACAGAGACAGAAATCCTAAACGCAATCGCAGAGTCGAGCTGATGACTGAGCCCCAAACCTGAATCCGGGTGCTCTTTAAATACCCAAACCTTGCCTCCAAAACATGGCTGCCAATTAGCGGAGTGGGCCAGGCTCTCTGAAGGGACCGGACCAGCTATCCGCACTCTGGAGAATCGGAGTGTCCCGACCCCGGAGGCTGGCGCGGTCCGGTCCGTACTGTGACACACTGATTGTGGTCAGCCGGTCAGGAAGTCCAGGATCTAGTTGCAGAGAGAGGCAAGGGCTCCCGGGGTCTGGGGTCCAGTAATAAGTTTGCTTGTTGTTTTTTTTTAGATTATGAGGACACGCAGTCCTCTTTTATTGTCATTTAGTAATGCATGCATTAAGAAATGATACGATGTTTCTCCAGAATGATATCACAGAAACACAAGACAAACCGACTGAAAAACTGACAAAAACCACATAATTATATCATATAGTTACAACAGTGCAAAGCAATACTGTAATTTGATAAAGAACAGACCATGGGCACGGTAAAAGTCTCAAAGTCTCTCGAAAGTCCCATCATCTCACGCAGACGGTGAACCTCCAGCACCACAAACTTGCCGATGCAGCAACCCGGAAGCTTCCGACCACAGTCCGACTCCGAGTCCGTCCGAAAACTCCGAGCCTCCAACCAGCTCTCCGACACTGAGCACCGAGCACCATCTCTGCTGAGCGCTTCGACCCCGGCTCCGGCAACAGGCAATAGGCAAAGCCGAGGATGTGGGGCCTTCCCCTCCGGAGATTCTGGATCGCACAGTAGCAGCGGCAGCGAAGCGGGCATTTCAGAAGTTTCTCCAGATGTTCCTCCGTGCTTCTCACGTCTGTCTCCATCAAACCAGGATTGTGCACAGCCCCTAGTTACACATACGGTACCACTCGGAACGGCTGCACGCATTGCTTCACGCCGCCATCTTCTCCTCCCACATCCTCCCTTTCTCCAGCGTCGTGAGAACGTCTACCTGTAGCAAACCCTCAGGCTGTGTGTTCGAGGTTCCAGCCCGCCCCCTGATCCCCCGAAATCCACCCCCTCCCCACACAAACATGACTTCTTGTCTTGGACTCCCCCACCCCTTGGTCTCCGGCTTTGAGGAGGTGTGTCGGTTGCCTGGGTCGTAAGGAGAGCTCAAGTCAAGTCAAGTTTATTGTCATTTTGACCGTAAGCTGCTGGTACAGTACACAGTAAAAACGAAACAACGTTCCTCCAGGACCATGGTGCTACATGAAACAACACAAAACTACACTAGACTATGTGAGACAGCACAAGGCTACACCAGACTACATAAGACGACACAAAAACTGCACTAGACTACAGACCTACACAGAACTACATAAAATGCACAGAACAGTGCAGGGCAGTACAATAAATAACAAACAAGACTATAGGCACAGTAGAGGACAAATTACAATATAATAATGATGTAGATGTCAGTCTAGACTCTGGGTATTGAGGAGTCTGATGGCTTGGGGGAGGAAACTGTTACACAGTCTGGCTGTGAGAGCCCGAATGCTTCGGTACCTTTTGCCAGATGGCAGGAGGGAGAAGAGTTTGTGTGAGGAATGCATGGGGACCTTCACAATGCTGCTGGCTTTGCGGGTGGTGTAAATGTCTGTAATAGCGGGAAGAGAGACCCCGATGATCTTCTCAGCTGACCTCACTATCCGCTCTTGGCACACTTGACCTTTGTACCACGCTCAGACGTCATGGCACTAAGCAAGCAGATAGGCTCAGACTTCATCTTGGCAGCGCCTCAGCCCGGCACAACGAGCAGTGGGTACGGCCCAGCCCATCACAGGTGAAGCTCTTCCCATCACCGAGCACATCTACGTGAAACGCTGTCATGGGAAAGCAGCGGCCGTCGTCAGAGATCCCCACCACCCTGGTCAGGCTTTCCTCTGGAGGCTGCCATTAGGGAGACGGTCTCAGGACTCGCACCACCTGGCTCAGGAACAGTTACTACCCTTCAACCATCGGGCTCTTGAACCAAAGGGGGTAACTTCACTAAACTTCACTTACCCCGTCATTCAAATGCTCCCACAACCCATAGACCCACTTTCAAGGACTCTTCATCTCATGTTCTCGATATTCAAGGGGAGGATCTTAGGGGACGGTGGTGCCTGATGGCGACTCCTTCACTTGCATCTGTGGAAACAGCTCTATTTCGATCTTTAATCACTCGGTTTTTCCCTTTCAGGGCTCTTTTGAAGACCCTAACCTGGAGTTATGCGTTGACTTCGGCACTTTGCGGGAACGGGACCTGCTCTCGGGGTCTCACGACCAGCCGCTATTCGACATACCGAGGGCGTGGCCTAGGAGACTAGCACACCTTTGGGATTACGGGATTTTGTGGATCCAGAGGCGGGTGGACTCGAGGTCGGTGCCTCCGTAGGGAATCGGTGTGTCGTGAGAGATGGAAGATCGAAAGCAGCGAGCTGGCCACTGGCCGTGTGCCCAGAGACCCGAGTTCTTTGGGAACAGAGCCCAGAAAAAACGACGCAATGGACTTTTAACACCAAAAATCAGCGAGTTGTTTGTTATATCTCCCCGCTCGCTGTGAAATGGGGACATCTCTTTTTCCCTTATTGGGGGGAGGGAGAGAGAGAGAGAGTGAGAGAGAGAGAGAGAGAGAGAGAGAGAGAGAGTGAGAGAGAGAGAGAGAGAGAGAGAGAGAGCGAGAGCGCCTGTGGTATGTTGAATACTGGGTGAATGAGTAGTCTTTGGGGTACTGCGAGTCTGTGTCTTTATTGATGCTTTGCTGCACTCTCGAGTGCTCGGTGGTGGGCGGGGGGGGTGATGCTTTTTTGCTAGTGGGGGTGGTGTTTGCCTTGCTGCTGCTTGTGAGCGGGAGAGGGCTTTGTGGTTCTAATATTTAACTGTCATTCACTCTTTGGGGCACTCCTCTGTTTTCATGGGTGGTTGCAAAGAAAAAGAATTTCAGGATGTATATTATAGACAATAGACATTAGGTGAGCCAGCACTGCCATTCACTGTGATCATGACTGATCATCCACAATCAGTACCCTGTTCCTGCCTTATCCCCATAGCCCTTCACTCTGCTATCTTTAAGAACTCTATCTAACTCTTTCTTAACAGCATCCAGAGAATTGGCCTCCACTGTCTTCTGAGGCAGAGCATTCCACAGAACCACAACCCTCTGTGTGAAAAAGTTTTTCCTCAACTCCATTCTAAATTGTCGACCCTTTATTCTTAAACTGTGGCCTCTGGTTCTGGACTCCCCCAACATCGGGAACATGCATCCTGCCTCTAGCGTGTTCAATCCCTTAATAATCTTATATGTTTCAATCAGGTCCGCTCTCATCCTTCTAAATTCCAGTGTATACAAGCCCAGTCGCTCCAATCTTTCAACATATTGTATACCGTTCTCTGACAATAAATGTACCCATTGAACTTACTGATTTATTGCTTGTCTATTTATTATCATTATTTCTTTCTTTTTGTATTTACGTAGTCTGTTGTCTTTTGCTCACTGGTTGAACCCCCAATCCATGTGGTCCTCAATTATAGTTATTAGTCTATTATGGATTTACTGAGTATGCCCACAAGAAAATGAATCTCAGGGTTGTATATGGTGACATGTATGCACTTTGATAATAAATTTACTTAGAATATGCTGGCAAGGCTGAATCTGAAGTATTGCGTGCAATTATGGTGACCTATCTACAGGAAAGATATCAATAGAATTTTAGATTAGATTAGAGTAGATTAGATTCAACTTTATTGTCATTGTGCCGAGTACAGATAAAAAGCCAATGAAATGCATTTGGCATCTGACCAGAAATGCAAAGAATAGTGTTATTTACAAAATAACTGCGAATAAAAACAGTGCTACAGCACATAAATATAAAAGTACTGAGACAGTACAATACGGATGCAATACTGCTTAGCACTGTGATCTGAGGTTCAGCAGGGTCACAGCCTCGGGGAAGAAGCTCTTCCTGTGCCTGCTGGTGCGGGAGCGGAGGCTCCTGTAGTGCCTACCGGATGGGAGGAGAGTAAAAAGTCCATGGTTAGGCTGAGATGCATCCCTGATAATGCTTTTCACCCTGCCCAGGCAGCATTTATGGTGGATGTTCTCAATGGTGGGCAACTGGGTGCCAATAATCCACTGGGCAGTTTTCACCTCACGTTGAAAGATCATACAAAAATTTGTGAGGGTGTTGCAGGGACTTGAGTTACACAGAAATGTTGAATTCCTAATGATTTTATTTGCTGGAGCTTAGGAGACTGAGGAAGAGAGCTTATAGAGGTAAATAAAATATTGAGGGGTGTAGATAGGGTGAAGACATGAAGACTTTCCCCCCTCATGTTGGGTGAGGCTAGAACTAGAGGTCACAGGTTTAGGGGTGAAGTGTGAAATATTTAAGGGGAATCTGGGGGCCGGGGGGGGGGATCTTCTTCGCTCAGAGGAGGTGCGAGCGTGGAATGCACGGCCAGCGGGAGTGCCAGCTGCCGGTTCAGCTGTAACATTTAAGAGAAGTTTGGATAGGGTACGTAGATGGAAAGGATTTGGAGAGATATAGTCCTGGTGCAGCGGGTAGATAGGACTAGATCAGGCTGGCAGGCACTAGATGGGCCGAAGGGCCTTTTGTCTCTAAAGATGTACTCTGTCCTTGAGAAGGTTTAGAGGAAGTTCAAAGGGAATGAAAGGGTTAATGTAAGAGGATAGTTTCGTGTCTCTGGGCCTGTATTCAGAAGGATTGGGGTAGGATCTTTTTGAAACCACTAGATACAGAAAGGCCTGGATAGAGCAGACATGGAGAAGATGTTTCCCTCAGTCTAAGGTCGAACTTTATCTGCCTCAGGCCTTGACTCGACTCCCTGTACACTTAGGACTGTGTAGCTAGATTCTGCTCTCTAACTCCATCAACGTTTGCAAATTATACCACCACGGTGGGCCAAAACTTGATGAGGTGGAATACAGGAAGGAGATAGAGAACACAGTGTTGTCATGGCAACAAATTCTCCCTCAAAGTCAACAAAACAACAGGGACGGTCATGGACCTCAGGAAGGTGATGGTTGGGGGTGCAGGCAGTGCACGTGCTCCTGTCTACATCGACAGTGTTGAGTTTGAGATGTTTGAGAGCTTTAAGTTCCTGGGAGTGAACATCACCAACGGCCAGTCCCGATCCGACGGCATAGACGCCAAGGCCAAGAAAGCTCACCACTGCCTCTGCTTCCTCGGGAACTCGGCATGTCCCCATCAACCCTCGGCAGTTTTCCCTGATGCGCCAGAGGAAGTGTCCTCTCCAGTTCAGCACGTGGCAACTGCTCGGCCCGTGACTGAAGGAAACCGCAGAGAACTGTGGATATGGCTCAGCACATCACTGACACCGGCCACCCCTCCTCGGTTTCTGCCTACACTTCCCCCTGCCTCAGTGAAGCCGTCATCCACCCTAGATCCTCTCCCTTCTCCCCCTCCCATCAGGCAGAAGATACCATGGCCGTACCACCAGGGTTCGAGGACAGATTTTCTCTCCACTATGATAAGGCAATTCCTTAATATGATGAATTAGAGTCCTGACCTCACATTCTCCTTCCTCGTGATCTTGCACTTTCTGTGTAAATTGATGCACTTCATTCCACACCTTGCACCACCTCTAACCAGCTGCGTAGGAACTCCAATGCAGAGGAATGCCGGGGGGGTGGGGGGACAGAAACCTGTGGACAGACCCAGTTCCGTCACTTGTACATCCCTCCCCACCATCGAGGACATCTACAGGGTCACTGCCTCAAGGTGACAGCCACCATCCAAGCAACACACACAGAATGCTGGAGGTTAGATAGATAGATAGATAGATATACTTTATTGATCCCGAGGGAAATTGGGTTTCGTTACAGCCCCACCAACCAAGAATAGAGCGTAAATATAGCAATACAAATGACCCCAACAATCAAACAACAAAATGCAAACTATGCCAGATGGAAAATAAGTCCAGGACCAGTCTATTGGCTCAGGGTGCCTGACCCTTCACGGGAGGAGCTGCACGTTCGATGGCCACAGGCAGGAACAGCCTCCCGTGACACCCAGTGTTGTAGCTCGGTGGAATATGGCTGGAGTCCAACAGCAGAAAGTTCAATATCCGGGCTACAAACACGTTCTTCGATCGTAATATGACCAGGATTGCACCATCCATTGTTAACCAGAACAGCAAGCCCCCAACTCCTTCACGCTTACCGCTCTCAGTGCACTTCCGGTCAGCCCGAACGGTCTGGAAGCCATCCATGGAAAACCTTTGATCGGGTATGTCCTCAGCCCTGTTTCAGTAAAACGCATCACACTGCACTCCTGAAATGTTCTCTGACTCCTGGCTAGCGCAGTCAGGATCTTTTCCTCAGAATATCAAACATCAGAGGACAGGCTTTGAAGGTTAGGGAAGTTTAAAGGAAGAATAGAGGCAAGTCTTTCACCAGGGGTAGTATTGGAAAGTAGGCAGTTCCAGAGGCTTTAGGTTGACAAATGAATCACAGGAGGAGGAGTGTTTAGATCCAGTTATCATCAAGATCCCTCAAACTTGTTGAAGAAATAGAAAGTAATATACACAAAATGCTGGAGGAACTCAGCAGGCCAGGCAGCCTGAAATGTCGACTGTTTGCTCTTTTCCATAGATGCTGCCTGGCCTGCTGAGTTCCTCCAGCATGTTGTGTGTGTTGCCTGGATTTCCAGCGTCTGCAGGTTTTCACTTGTATGTAAGTTGATAAGTTGACAGGGTGGTTAAGAAGGTGCGATGGTTTTCATTAGTCATGGGGATTGAGTTTGAGGTGATCTTGCAGCTCTGTGAAACTCTGGTCCGACCTCGCTCGGAGTACTGTTTACGGTTCTGGGCACTCCATTATGGGAAGGACGTGGAAGCTTTGGAAAGAGCGCAGAGGAGACTTACCAGGATGCTGCCTGGATTAGAGAGCATGTCTTATAATTGAGCGAGCTAAAGCTTCTCTCTTTGGAGCGAGGGAGGTTAGAGGTGTACAAGATGACAGGAGGCATAGATCGAGTGGCCAGCACCTTTCTCTCAGGGCAGAAATGACTGGTCAGAAAGGGCATAATTTTAAGTTGGTTGGAGGAGAGTATAGGGGCATGTCCGACATAGGTATTTTACACAAACCATGGTGGGTGCGTGGAACGTGCCGCCAAGTGTGGTGGTAGAGGCAGATACATTAAGAATTTTCAAGAGACCCTTAGATAGGCACATAATTGAGGGGTAGTAACTGTTCTTGAACCTGCTGGTGCGAGTCCTGAGGCTCCTGTACCTCCTTGCTGATGGCAGCAGCGAGAAAAGAGCACGGCTTGGGTGGTGGGGATCTTTGATGATGGGTGATGGAATTGTGAAGAAAGCACGACAACACCTTTACTTCCTCAGGAGTCTGTAGAGATTTGGCATGTCATCAAAAAACTTGGGAAACTTCTACAGATGTGTGTTGGACAGTGTGCTGACTGGCTGCATTACGGCCTGGTATGGGAACACCAATCCCTTTAAGTGGAAAATCCCACAAGGGGTAGTGGATTTGGCCCAGTCCATCATGGGTAAAATCGTCCCAACCATTGAGCACATCAGCACGGAGCTCTGTCGTAGGAAAGCAGCATCCATCATCAGAGACCCCAACCACCCAGGCCGTGCTCTTTTCTCGCTGCTGCCATCAGGAAGAAGGTACAGGAGCCTCAGGGCTCACACCACCAGGTTCAGAAGCAGTTACTACCCTCAACCATCAGGCTCTTGAACAAAAGGATAGCTACACTGATTTAGGGACTCTTTTATCATGTTATTGAATGCTATTTATTTATATCTGCATTTGTACAGATTGTTGTTCATTGATCCTGTTTACAGTTACTATTCTATAGATTTGTCAGGGTTGTATGTGGTGACATGTATGTACTCTGATAATATATAAATTTTTACTTTGAAATTCAAACTTTAAAAGGAATCTAGGAGATTGTATAGGAGGGAAGGATTAGGTTGATCTTGGAGTACATTTGAAGGTCAGTACAACATTGTGGGCCGAATGGCCTGTACTGTTCGATGTTCTATCTTTGTATAATCTACATTTTCCTCGTGGGTGTTGTGTATTTGATGATATATTGCCTCTGACGGTGCTGTAAATGTTTCATTGCCCCCTGCACATTCTGTAATTAATATTTAAGTAATATTTGAGTAACCTTTTATACAAATTTACTCTTGTTTGGTAAGTAAGCCAACACCAGCTCTATGTATAAATACGTAAATTGCATACGTCATGACGCTACCATGTGATGTATGAGCGCTTTGCTTAAAGTAAGCACGAAGTTCCGCTCACATTTTGGACTTCTGTATCTTCTTTTGAACTAGTTTAATGTTTTGAAGTTAGAAAACATAACAGTGGCGATGGGGTATTTTTAAAACGAACCTAAGACAGCTAGCGGCCCGTTGAAGCGCAGCGAGGAACAGCAAGTAAAAAAACAGCGCAGAAAACGGAAGAGTTCTCAAGCTCATAAAGAGACAGCACTGGGTGATAATAATCATTAAAAAAAGAAGAAGAAATGGCTGGCTGAATCAGAAAGACTGGCCTGTTCGATTCTACAACAGATAACTAGCTTATCTATACTGACAAGAGAAAATTTGCAGATGCTGGAAATCCAGAGCAACACACCCAAAATGCTGGAGGAACTCAGCAGGCCAGGCAGCATTCATGGAAAAGAGTAAACAGTTGACGTTTCGGGCCGAGACCCTTCATCGGGGCTGGAGAAAAAAAGAGAAGTCGGGTTAAGAAGGTGGGGAGGGAGGAAGATGTACGAGTGAGGG
This sequence comes from Mobula birostris, assembly GCF_030028105.1. NCBI lineage: Eukaryota > Metazoa > Chordata > Chondrichthyes > Myliobatiformes > Myliobatidae > Mobula > Mobula birostris. The sequence goes on from NC_092379.1 coordinate 16,875,310, forward strand.
GTGAAACTGTGAAAGAGGGAGGGGTGAAATAAAGAGCTGGGAAGTCGATTGGTGAAAGAGATAAAGGACTAGAGAAGGGGGGATCTGATAGGAGGGGACAGAAGGCCGTGGGAGAAAGGGAAGGTGAAGGGGTGGTAAGGAGATAAGGTAGGAGAGGGAAATGGGAATGGGGAATGATGAATGTGGTGGGGGGAGCATTACCAGAAGTTCGAGAAATCCACATTCATGCCATCAAGTTGGAGGCTACCCAGACGGAATATGAGGTGTTGCTCCTCCAACCTGCGTGTGGCCTCATCATGGCAGTAGAGGAGGCCAAGGACGGACATGTGTGGGAATGAATGGGAATGGGAAGTGGAATTGAAATGGGTGGCCACTGGGAGATCCCACTTTTTCTGGCAGGCGGAGTGTAGGTGCTCGGCGAAGCGGTCTCCCAGTCTACGTCGGGTCTCACCGATATACAGGAGGCCACACTGGGAGCTCTGGATACAGTAGATGACCCCAACAGACTCACAGGTGAAGTGTTGCCTCACCTGGAAGGACTGTTTGGGGCCCTGGATGGTAGTGAGGGAGGAGGTGTAGGGGCAGGTGTAACACTTGTTCCGCTTGCAAGGATAAGTGCCAGGAGGGAGATTGGTGGGGAGGGACAAATGGACAAGGGATTCGTGTAGGGAGTGATCCTTGTGGAAAGCAGGAGGTGAGGGGAGGGAAGGATGTATCTGGTGGTGGGATCCCATTGGAGATGGCGGAATTTAGGGAGAATTATGTGCTGGGTGTGGAGGCTGGTGGGATGGTAGGTGAGGACAAGAGGAACCCTATCCCTGGTAGGGTGGTGGGAGGACGGGGTGAGAGCAGACGTGCATGAAATGGAAGAGGTGTGGGTGAAGGTAGCGTTGATGGTGGAGGAAGGGAAGACCCTTTCTTTGAAGGAGGGCATCTCCTTAGTTCTGGAAGGAGAAGCCTCATCCTGAGAGCAGATGATGGAGGAATTGGGGGAAGGGGGTGGTGTTTTTACAGCTGATAGGATGGATGGGAAGAGGCATAGTCCAGGTAGTTGTGATAGCCAGTGGGTTTATAAAGTATAACAGTGGATAAACTGTCTCCAGAGATAGACAGAAAGGGGAGGGAGTTGTCGAAAATGGACCGGGTAAATTTGAGGGCAGGGTGGATGTTGGAGGGAAAGTTGTTCAGTTGACGAGCTCTGCATGCGTGCAGGAAGCAGTACCAATGCAGTCATCGATGTAGCATAGGAAAAGTTGGGGAGTGATACCACTGTAGGCTTGGAACATAGACTGTTCCACGTAGCCAACAAACAAGCAGGCATAGCTGGGACCCATGCAAGTGCCCATGGCTACACCTTTTATTTGAAGGAAGTGTGAGGAGCCAAAGGAGAGATTATTGTGAGAGAGGCTCAGATCCACCAGACGGAGAGGAGCGGTAGTGGCGGGGAATTGGTTGGGTCTGGTGTTCAGAAAGAAGCAGAGGGCTTGGAGGCCTTCTTGATGAGGGATGGAGATCAACAGTGAAAATGAGACGGCCAGGGCCGGGGAACTTGAAGTCATTGAAAAGATCAAGAGCACATGAAGTGTCGCAGATGTAGGTAGGAGGGGACTGAACTGGGGAGTGTGGGGGGGTGGGGGAAAGGGGTATAAAGCAGAGCCAAGGGATGCAGGACCAGTCACAAACAAGAGAAAATCTACAGATGCTGGAAATCCAAGCAACACACACGAAATGCTGGAGGAACTCAGCAGGCCAGGCAGCATCTATGGAAAATAGTAAAAAGGCGACATTTTGGGCTGGATGATTTACTCTTTTCCATAGATGCTGCCTGGCCTACTGAGTTCCTCCAGCATTTTGTGTGTGTTTCGAGAGGTGCAGATATAAGTTCGGTGGGGCAGGAGCAAACTAAAACAATGGGCCTACCTGGACAGGCAGGTTTATGGATCTGGGGTGGGAGGTAGAAACGGGAGGTGCGAGGTGAGGGAACTATGAGGTTGCTAGCCGTGGATGGGTGATCCTCAGAGCTAATAAGGTCAGTGATGGTGTGGGTGACACTGAGCTGGTGCTCCTTGGTGGGGTCCTATTCAAGAGGAGGCATATGGGAGTTGTTGCTTAGCCTCAAAAAGGTAGAGGTCAGTCCGCCAGACTACTATAGCAACAGCCCCCCCCCATCTGCGTCACTTTATACGCCCTCATGTATACTGAGCTACTGGAACAGTAGTTTTGAAGCAAATGAAATAGCCAATGAGAAACAGGTATAAATTTTGCTGAGTAGTCTGGGCTTCAAGGCATACTGTTTGCTTTGAGATTTGACTGCTGCTCCAACCAAACCAGCAGAAATGGGCTTTGCTGATATTGTGAAAATAATGCAGGAATATTTAGAACCAAAACCATTATTGATCGCAGAATGCTTTAGGTTTCATAAGTGGAATCGAAAGGAAGGGGGGGAGGTTCATTTCAGTGTATGTGGCGGAATTGAAGAATTTCTCCGAGCATTGTCAGTTCAATGATGGGCTTAGTAAGGCACTGAGAGATCATTTAGCTTGTGGAATCTTACAAGAAACTGTTCAAAAACAATTCCTAACTAAAGCACAGCTTACATTTAAAAGAGCAGTTGAAATTGCTGTATCAATGGAAACAGCAGACAGAGACACAATTGATTTGTCATCAGGAATGAAAGTGAGTGGGAACAAAATTGCAGCGTCTAAACAGAAACTGGCCGGGCTGAACAAATTGTTTTACTGTTGTGGCAGGGGCTCACATACACTGGACCAATGCACGGTTAAAGGTGAAACTTGCAGAAAATGCAACAAAGTAGGACACATACAAACAACATGCTGGGCAGACACAAATAAATGGACTGCACAGGGAAGAGAAAAAGCTAAACAGTCAGGTTGCAGTTTCAGAAAGAGCACTTAATCTGCACGCTGTTGATGAAAAATCAGATAATGACAAGAGTGAGACAAGATTGGGTAGCCTTAGGATTTACAATGTGAAAATTAACAGGAGATGAGCAATATGGCTTAGACCAGAAGTAAACAGTGAATTAATTAAAATGGAATTGGATATTGGCTCCGCTGTTTCAGTCATTCCATAAAATGAGTTTGAATGGCATTTCAAAGATATTGAAATGGAACCTGCAGGTATCCAACTGAGAACTTATGCTGGGGAAAAGGTATCTCCTGTGGGAATGGCATTCAGTGAAGTACGACGACCAACAGGCCACATTGGGCTTGTGACCAGTAAACACAGGAGGGCCAGCACTGTGGGGCTGTGATTGGCTGAGACAACTGCAACCTGATTGGAGATCCATTTGCCATTTGCAAGCCACGTCCCCTGTGACAGAGCCGTTAGAAAGAGAATCGAGGAAGGTACTGGACGATGCCACAACTGCCCCAGTGCCGAACATCATGGACTGTTGCCCCAACAGAGAACAAACGGCTGTTGGTGCCTAAAGGCTGATTTATACTTGTGCATCAAACCGACGCCGTAGATACGGCGTATCCGCGAACCCTACGCAGAGCCTACGTGGATCCCTACGCCGTAGCCTGACACGCACCTCTCCCAAAATGTAACTACGCGTTGTGGCAACGCAGACCACAGCAACTGTGATTGGTCCGCTTGGTAGCATCGCATTCCCTCCTACACTGCAATAGCTTCCCATTGGGCGACTGAAGGGCAGGGAAGGAACTCTGGCTGCAATGCTTTCCATAAAGCTTTACAGACCTCCGAAATTATGGAGGATACATTTCGCTTTCACGAAAAAAGATGCTTGTTTTAAACTTGTTTACCCCGAGAAAGACTACCATGACCGTGAAGCCTTGCGCGGGCAGGTGTGTGCACATGCACGACGTGCGAATAACGTGACGTGCACATGCGTGTACGTGCCCCAATTGCAGAGCGACGCGGACACACCAACGCACAAGTATAAATGCTCACAACGGCGTAGCCCACTTGCGTAGGCTTTTGTGAGGACAAGAAACCAGCAACTAGTCTGCGTGCATTGAGGTTATTGCATGAACTTCATGGGAGACAAAAAGCCACTCGTAAAAGTAGACACAAAAACCAAAGCCCAGCTGGATGAACGGACAGCCAAAAGGAAAGGAGTCAATGGAGATAGGAAAACAGGGGATTCACCAGAGGATGCTGTAGGTGAGGAAACCAAGAGCAGAGATCAGATCTTGAAGGGAGCAATAGACAGATTAATAAGAGAATACTCCAGAGAACTAAATGAATCTTCCCAGGATTAAGATGCACAAATTAGAAGAAAAAGGAAGAAGAAGAAGAGTGGTTGCTTCTGTCAGAACCACCTCCTGCAGCCTCAGAGCCATCTCCTACAACCACCACCGAGGAGGGCCCAGAACCTGAACCTGTTTCACAGCCACAAGTCTCTCCAGCCAGGCACAGTGATTCCCCATCGCAGGAGCGACATTACCCCACAAGAGTACAAAATCTTCCACAGTGATTACATCCTTAGACCTGAAAGGGGCAATTTAAAATTGTCTATGTGGTGGATGTCTGTATATAGTAATGTATTATATAGTACAGTATCCTGTGTATGTAGTTGAAATGTATCCTCTATTGAGCTGGAGTTTATAGCTAGGCAGGGAGGAGTGTTGTGTATTCAATATTTCAGTAATATTTGTGTAATCATATATATACATAGAGCGAGTTGTTTAAGTGTTCTTGTTTGTTTAAATAATTCATAACCAGTTATATGTACAAATACAAGAATCGCATTCGTCATGATGCTACCACCCTCACTTAAAGTAAACAAGAAGTTACACTCACATTTCGGACTCTGATATCAGTCTTCCTTTGAATTAGTTTAATGGTTTGAAGTTACAAAACATAACAGCATTCACTTGTACCTGTACAGACATGACACACGTGTACCTTAACACACGACACACATACACATGTACCTCAACACACGACACACATACACACATGTATCGACACACACATGACCATAAGCTCATTTCAACTTTGACTTGGTAATTGGTTAATGATTGAACTGAGGTACCGTGACAAACTTTGTTTTACATACCAGTCACGCAGATTACATGCACCACAACAGAATATTGAGGTAATGCAAGGGAAAAGCAATTGCTAGAAGAGAGATCAAGTCAACCAGCAGGGCTGTAGCTGAGGCAGCAGAGAAAGGATCAGCATGGGTGTGGACCAAGTATGTCCAGAGGGGCAGATAGTCAGACAGTGTGTACATCTTTTGCAAACCCTTCAATTAGTTGCATAGACACCTGAAGAGCAGACTACCTGTTGGATGGAAGTGACCAACAACTCTGATAGAGGCAGATGCCAAGTTTTTAAGCTCACCAGTGGGAGGTGGTGCTTTAGCACTGCTGGCCCACCACCTCGAGGGAGTCTTGATCATAAGCGGGCTGAAGCTCCTGAAGACAGGTGGCAGATCAACTGATGATCCCCTGGTGATAGCACAGGACAGTTAACATCTTAGTCCACGTGTATTTTTTAACTCTGCAGAATGCAGAATAAAGTGATACAGTCACACAGAAAGTGTTGTGAACTTTATTGGCCGTGACATCAATGCGGTTGGGCCAGCTCAGGTCATTGGTGATGTTCACTCCTAGATACTTTCAAGCTTCTGGACCCCTGGACCAGTGAAGCAGACAGCAGCATGACATGCCATAGGACCATGGGAGCAGAATTAGGCCATTCACCCCATTGAGTCTGCTCCACCATTCCATCATGGCTAATTTGTTGTCCCTCTCAACCCCATTTTCCTGCCTTCTCCTGGCAGCCCGTGACACCTCTCAAAAACCTACCAAGTTCTTCCCCGTGCCTTGTTTGGCACATCGCAGAGCGCGCAGCTCTCTGGTGAAATGATATCGTATTTGTAAGTAGGATGCCGTGCACGATTCTGATTTGATGGAGACAGAGATGAGAAGGCACAGAGGAACATCTGGAGAAATTTCTGAAATGCCCGGTTCGCTGCCGCTGCTACTGTGCGATCGAGAATCTCCGGATGGAAGGCCCCAAAATCCCCGGCTTTGCCTGCTGCTGGCGACCGGGGCTGGGGTCGAAGCGTTCGGCAGAGATGATGCTCGGCACTTGGTGTCGGAGGGCTGATCGGAGCTCGAAGTTTTCGGACGACTCAGAGTCGGACTGTGGTCAGGTATGGCAGGGAGAGTTTTCTTCCTTCTCCCATCTACGTGAGATGTGGGACTTTCGAGAGACTTTGAACTTTTTACTGTGCCATGGCCTGTTCTTCATCAAGTTATGGTATTGTTGCACTGTTGTAACTATATGTTATAATTATGTGTTTTTTGTCAGTTTTTCAGTCTTGGTCTGTCCTGTGTTTCTGTGATATCACACTGGAGGAATATTGTATCATTTCTTAATGCATGCATTACTAAATGACAATAAAAGAGGACTGCGTGTCCGCATAATCTAATCTAATCTAAACGTTGCTATTTCTTTGGCGTTTGTCTGATTTACGAGGCTGAGTTGTAAGCTTGACAGTCGGCGTGAACGGAGAGCGTACAAGGAGCTGGCGGGATTCGAACTCAGGGCCTCTTGATCCAAAGTCCGGGTGTGGAAAGCACTGCACCACTGCCACAGACCACCCGTCAGAACTCCACTGTTACTTGGCCATCAGGGGCAATGGATTCCACAGATTCATCGCTGTCTGGCTAAGAAGAGTCTTCCTCATTCTGTTCTAAAGGGACATGACGTCCCTCTATTCTGAGTCTGTGCCCGCTGGTTCTAGACTCACCCGCTACAGGAAACATCCTCTGCATGTCCACGCTGTCCAGGCCTTTCAATATTCAACAGATTTCAATACATGAACCCCTCCCCACCTTCCTGAAGTGAAGAAAGGAACAACTAGTTTGTTCTGTTGACATTGAGGGAGAGGTTGTCACCACGGCAGCGTGATGCTAGGTTTGCCAGCTCCTTCCCGTACACCTCATTGTTACCTGTGGCAAGGCACACCAAGGAGCGCAGATCACTGAGGGCTCAGGGTAGAAAGAGACAGACACAAACAAGAGGGGGAGAGGGCAAGAGGAGGAAAGGGGAGAGAGGGGGAGAGAAGGAGGAGAGAGAAGAAAGAGAGAAAATTAGAATATGGGAGAAAGTGCTAGAGAGATGGAGAGAAAGAGACAGAATAAGAGAGTAAAGTGAAACAGAGATAGAATAGAGAGAGAGAGATGGAGGGAGGAGTGAAAGAGATAGAGAGGGATGGAGAGAGAGAAGGGTAGTGACTGAGAGATAGATAGAGAGAGGGGGAGTGAGTGAGAGAGAGAGTGGCAAGAGAGAGATAGAGTGAGGGGGGAGTGAGAGAGAGAAACAGAGAAAGAGAGAGAGAGATGGCATCTGTAGAAATTTTCGAGGGTCCTTGATGGCATAGCAAACCAAATCCCCTCAAACTCCTAAGGAAGTATAGCCGCTGCTGTGCCTTCGCTGCGCCCAGGATTGATCCTCTGAGATGCTGACACCCAGGAACCTGAAGCTGCTCACTCCCTTTCCACTGCCGGCCCGTCCATGAGGACGGGTGTGTGTTCTCCTGACTTCCCCTTCCTGAAGCCCACAGTCCATTCCTTGGTCTTGCTGACATTCAGTGTGATGTCCTTGCCACTTCACTCAACCAGCTGATCCACCCCGCTCCTTGTCACCACCTGAGTGCAGTGAGGTAGACGTCAAAGGCCACTTCTCCTGGGACAGGGTCCAGTGTTATTTGATCCTTGCTTTTACATTTTATTGCTCTCACAACTCTCCATCCCAGGGCAGGGATCTAACCCCAGTCTTGCCCTCCGGTGTCTGTGAGGGACGCGGAGTAATTCATCCCTCTGCCAATCAAATCCTTCCTTCATCTGGATTCACCAATCACCTCCGCTGGCCAATCAAAATATACCTTCACCCCGGTATCCACCAATCATTTCCGTCTGCCAATCAAATCCCCACCTCATCTGTGTTTACTAATCATCTCCTCCCTCCAATGAATCTACCAATAAAACCCGCCCCTTTACCTACATCCACCAATTACCTCCATCTGCGAACGCACCGTCCCCGTTGATACCCTTCTCAGCTTCTATTCGTTTCTCGTGATGCCTTTCAAACGAATCCCGTTTTCCACTGGCTAATGTGAGCATCCGTCAGGAATCTGCCCCGCTCATTGGTTGTCAGGGGCGAGTCCCGCATCTACGCCGGCAATTAAACGGCTCAGGGCCGGCTGCGATTGGTTGAAGCACAGACGGTGATGCGTCGGACGTCGCTTCCGCTAACCTGGCGGCGCTGGGTGACGGTGGGTCTGTCTGGGGTTTAGGTTGAAGGTAGTCAGTGGGACGGACTCTCCGCCCTCGCAGTCAGATCCTTCCCCGGAACGTCACTCCCACCGCGGGAGGACTGCCGTTCTCTATGCGTGCTGTAGGCTTGCGACGTGAGTGTAGCGGAAGATGCGAGGGCCGAGGAGCTGAGTGACAGAGGACAAACACACACAGACGGCATCAACTGAGGCTGCAAGATCATCAGCTGGGTCTGCCAACATGTCGGGATGTCTGTAGATGTTCAGAAGGTCAGGCAGTATCGATGGAAATCCCCCACCCCATAGATTGCTGCCCGACCTGCTGAGTTCCTCCGGCATTTTGGGTGTCTCCTTGGGATTTCCAGCATCTGCAGTTTTTCTCGTGTTTGTGTCTGTAGGAGTTGCCGACTGGCACATTCCAGGCTGCCGAGGAGTAGCTGCCGAGGAGTATTGCTGTAAGGGTTCGGCGGGGCAGCGCCACAGTATACGGTTCTAACGCTACTGGTCAGGGAGGGGCCGGATTGAGTGAGGAAGCCCCTCAATTTCAGTAGTACCCTCATACCTAAGAGGGCTTCATGAGTGGCAACGTTGCTATTGGGTTAAAGACATTTAATTCAACACTACTTTACGCATCGTCTATGAATGTAAGCACATGAAAATGCATTTCCCGGTTTATTTTCAATACTTTTTTTAATAGTGAATAAAGTTTATTTCGGTTTTTAAAAAACTTGCAGGCGCGAGCGTGTGACGGTACGGGCGGCGCCATTTTTGTTATGGGCAGCGGCAAGGGGTTGGTTACGACCTTGCGAGAGCCATCTTGGTGCGGGGCGCCACCGGCTGCCCAGCACTGACTGGGTGATGCAAGCAGTTTGACTTCCTCTTCCGGCAGATGTGACGTACCATTCCCGGGGGTGGGGGAGGGAGCTGCGCCCGACATCTTTGTTGGGGGCGGCGGGCGGCGGCGATGGAGGTGACGGAGGGTCGGAGGGGTTTCCTGGGGGTCCGAGCCCCTCTCCGGGGCCGTCAACCACCACCCAGGGGGGCATTCTTGGGGTACAGGAAGATAACGGGGGTGGTGGGGGGGGAACCCAGGATTGGTCATACTGGGGGCAAAGGAAGATCCCAGAGAGATCGGGCTTGGGGAGACCCGGGATTGGTCATTCAGGGGCGCAGAAAGATCCCAGGGGCTTGGGGAGACCCGGTGTTGGGCATTCACGGGACCAGTAGGTAGGAGGGGGGGTAAGGGGAGGGCCGGTCTGGTCTTTCTGGGGGGGGGCACGGGATTGGGAGCCGGGATTGGTCACTCAGGGGCGCAGGAAGATCCCAGGGGCTTGGGGAGACCCGGGATTGGTCATTCAGGGGCGCAGGAAGATCCCAGGGGCTTGGGGAGACCCGGGATTGGTCATTCAGGGGCGCAGGAAGATCCCAGGGGCTTGGGGAGACCCGGGATTGGTCATTCATGGGACTAGGGGGGGTGAGGGGAGCGCCGGACTGGTTATTCTGGGGGAGGGCACAGGAAGATTCCGGAGAATTGGGAGCCGGGGGAAGGGCACCCCTACCATTCTCCTCCTCCGTGGAGGCTATGCCCTCTGCTCCCACACTCCCTGACCATTCCATTGGACCTGCTGTTCCTGGAGGTACAGGGTGATCCCAGCTACCTCTGTGGTGAAGGGGAAGCTATGACTGACCACCTTTGAGGCGCTGGGAGGGGGGGAGGAGAGAGATGGGATAGAACAGCAAGATCCCAGCTGGCTGCGGGAGAAGGGTGGCCCACTGGGTTTTTGGTTGGGTGGTGGAGTGGGTGTTTTGTGCAGAGGAGGATCCCGAGCTGGGATTTTTAGTGTATGCTGTGGTGGAGTGGGGGATTCTTGGGTTACCATCCTGGCCTTTTGTTCACCCTCTCCCTCTGTCTCCCCACAGTTCCCAGGAAGTGCGGACACCTTCCTGACCATCAGCGATTCCGGCCACCCCTTCCTGAGTGGGGCTGAGGTGAGGGAGCAAGTCATTCGGGGAGGGGGGAGGGGTCGTTAAGCAGGGTTCCGGATTCGCACTGGGGAGGGCACGCGGTGCTCTGGCCTGGTCTCTCAGGTGCTCGGGGGCGGGGACTTGAAACCGCTGCATCTTGCTTTGGAAACAGACTCTTCGTTCCATCACAATGATCTTGCCGCTTTCCCCAAACATCTCCACCAGCCTCTAGGTCTGTATCATTCTCCATTCTCCTCGTAGCCTTTGACATCCTGAGCAACCAAGGATTCCGCTTTAAATACACCCAATGATTTGGCCTCCTCAGCCGTTTGAGGAACTGAATTCCACGGGTTTACCACCCTCTGGATAAAGAAATTCCTCCTTGTGTCTGTTCTAAAGGGACGTCCTTCTCAGTGGAGGCTGTGCCCTCTGGTCCTACACTCCCCTACCATTCGATTCATCCTCCCCACTTCCATTCAATCTTGGCTTTTCAATAGTCGTCAGGTTTCAATGAGAATTACACACACAGACACACTCTCACTCTCTCACTCTTCTTAGAGCCATCAAATATTCGTCATACCTGGGATCTTTTTTGTAAACTTCCCCTGGACCCTTTCCTTTGCCAGCTCATCCTGTCTTAGATGGAGTACCGGGCCCAAGCCTGGTCCAATATTACGAGTGTGGTCTGACCAATGCCTCAGCATTGCATCCTTGCTCTTGTATTCTAGTCCTCTCAAAATTAATGCTAATATTGCACTTAACTTTTTCGCTATCAACTTAACCTGCATTAACTTTTAAGGAATCCTGCACAGACTCCCAAGTCCCTTTGCACCTCCGATTTTTGAATTTTCTCCCTGTTTAGAAAATAGTCTTACTTTTTCATACCATCTACCAAGGTGCATGACTGTACACTTCCTTGTAAAATATTCCACCTGTCATTTCTTTGTCCATTTTCCTAACCTGTCCAAGACCTTTTCCAGTCTCTGAGCTTTCTCAACATTGCCTGTCCCTCCACCTATCTTCGTATCATGTGCAGACTTGGCCACAAAGCCATCGATTATGTCCTCAAGATCGTTAACATATAACACGAAACCCAGCAACCCAATGCTGACCACTGGGGGTGCAGCCAACCAGAAAAGGGCCCCATTATTCCTCCTGGCTGCCGTCTGCCAGTCATCCAGTCTTCAGCCCATGCTGCACAAGAGATTCTGCAGATGCTGGAAATCCAGAGCGAGGCGGACAAAATGCTGGAGGAACACGGCGGGTCAGGCGGTGTCTACGGAGAGGAATAAACAGTCTAATGTTTTGGGCCAAGACTCTTCATCACAACTGTTCAAGCTAGTATCTCTTCTTTGATAGCATTGGTGCGGATCTTGTTCAGTGCAGCATCTTGTCAAAGGCCTTCTGAAAGTCCAAGTAAACAATGTTCACGGACTCTCCTTTGTCTCTGCTGTCTGTTACCTTTACAAAGAAAACGTTAAAAATTTCTCTCTTCTCTCTGTTGCCCTGCAGTGATTCTACCAATCTGCGCCCCTCATGGTCTTGTTTCCTCTCTAAAGGCTGATTTGTACTTGTGCATACTAGCTTACGCCGTTTATACTTGTGCGTTGGTGTGTCTGTGTTCTGCAATTCACCGCCAAAACACTAGTTGGCGCTGGAGTCTCTATGCCACTGTGTTGAGTTTCTTCATGTTGACTCAAACTTCAAACAATGGCGACTGAAACTGAAGCAGGGTGAATTTTCCGTGCTTGTCCGGCCACTGGGAGACATGGACGAGGAAATGCATTTCAAATATTTTCGGATGTCGGCAGGTAGATTTGACGATTTGGTTCATCGTCTCCAGCCATGTATTTTGCATCAGTGTACGCACAGTATACTCAGAGACTGGCAATCACCATTCGAGTTTTAGCTTCAGGTGGAAGTGCAGCTAGCTACAAACTGGTGTCAAGCACAGGGTCCTCCATAATTTCAGAGGTCTGTAAAGCTTTATGGAAAGCATTGCAGCCAGAGTTCCTTCCCTGCCCTTCAGTCGCCCAATGGGAAGCTATTGCAGCGTAGGAGGAAATGCAATGCTACCAAGCGGACCAATCACAGTTGTTGCAGTCTGCGTCGCCACGACGCGTAGTTACATTTTTGAGGAGGTGCACGTCAGGCTACGGCATAGGGTACGCGGCTACGCCGTAACTACGGTGTCGATTTGATGCACAAGTATGAATTGGCCTTAAGGTTCCTTCTCCACCCTGTCAGCTTCTGCTGATCCGGAGGAAACAGTCCCATCCTGCCTGGTCTCTCCCAGTGACTGATGCCCTCCGAACAGGACATTGACCTGGAGAATCTCCCCTGCACCCTTTTCATTGTGTAGAGACCAGTACTCCCAGCCACGGTCTAACCAGGGTTTCGTACATCTGAAGTTTGACTCTTGTACTCAGTACCCCGACCGATGCGGGCCAGCGTGCCCTGTGCCATCTCCACGATCCTGTCCGCCTCTGTCAGTGAGCTGTGGACTTGCTCCCTCTATCTGCCTATGTTCCTCACCACTTCCTGTGTGTGTCCTATCCCGGTTAGACCCCTAAAATGCGGTCTGTCCGGTGCCTGGTACTTCCCTTTGTTCAAGGGCGTCGGTAGGTATGATAGATATCCCAGGGAAATGATTAAATGTGGCCAGAAATATAACGTTCCACAGGAGAAATGAGCCTCTAAACCAGGAAACAGATGTGGTCAACAATAGCCTTGTGTGGACTCTCTCCAATTCCTGATGTAGCCAGAGTAGAATCCCTCTCCCTTGTGTGTTCGGCTCGTTTCCCCCTCCCAGTTGTTAGCTGTGGTGATCCTGACCGCCACCCCCCCCCCCGCCCTGTCACTGACTCCTGTGGGAAACATTCTCTATCACACCTCGATCAATGGCCCTCTCACTGCTCATGGTTCTGCTGTCTGTGTGTGATGGGACGGTGTGGAGGGAGTTTCTCTCTGTGTCTGACCCCGGGAGTGTGTGACGGGACGGTGTGGAGGGAGTTTCACTCTGTGTCTGACCCCGGGAGTGTGTGATGGGACGGTGTGGAGGGAGTTTCTCTCTGTGTCTGACCCCGGGAGTGTGTGATGGGACGGTGTGAAGGGAGTTTCACTCTGTGTCTGACCCCGGGAGTGTGTGACGGGACGGTGTGGAGGGAGTTTCACTCTGTGTCTGACCCTGGGAGTGTGTGATGGGACGGTGTGGAGGGAGTTTCTCTCTGTGTCTGACCCCGGGAGTGTGTGATGGGACGGTGTGGAGGGAGTTTCTCTCTGTGTCTGACCCCGGGAGTGTGTGATGGGACGGTGTGAAGGGAGTTTCACTCTGTGTCTGACCCCGGGAGTGTGTGACGGGACGGTGTGGAGGGAGATTCACTCTGTGTCTGACCCCGGGAGTGTGTGATGGGACAGTGTGGAGGGAGTTTCACTCTGTGTCTGACCCCGGGAGTGTGTGATGGGACGGTGTGGAGGGAGTTTCTCTCTGTGTCTGACCCCGGGAGTGTGTGATGGGACGGTGTGAAGGGAGTTTCACTCTGTGTCTGACCCCGGGAGTGTGTGACGGGACGGTGTGGAGGGAGTTTCACTCTGTGTCTGACCCCGGGAGTGTGTGATGGGACGGTGTGGAGGGAGATTCACTCTGTGTCTGACCCCGGTCTGATACTATGATAGGTGGAGTTGTGGATAATGAAGTAGGTTTTCAAAGCTTGCAGAGAGATTTAGGCCAGTTAGAGGAGTGGGCTGAAAGATAGCAGATGGAGTTTAATGCTGATGAGTGTGAGGTGCTACATTTTGGTAGGACTAATCAAAATAGGACATACATGGTAAATGGTAGCACATTGAAGAATGCAGTAGAACAGAGGGATCTGGGAATAATTGTGCATAGTTCCCTGAAGGTGGAATCTCATGTGGATAGGGTGGTGAAGAAAGCTTCTGGTATGCTGGCCTTTATAAATCAGAGCATTGAGTATAGGAGTTGGGATGTAATGTTGAAATTGTACAAAATTAGAGTATTGTGTACAGTTCTGGTCACCAATTTATAGGAAAGATGTCAATAAAATTGAGAGAGCACAGAGGAGGTTTACTAGAATGTTACCTGGGTTTCATCTCCTAAGTTACAGAGAAAGGTTGAACAAGTTGGGTCTTTATTCTTTGGAACGTAGAAGGTTGAGGGGGGACTTGATAGGGGTGTTTAAAATCATGAGGGGGACAGATAGAGTTGACGTGGATAAGCTTTTTCCATTGAGACTGGGGGAGATTCAAACAAGAGGACATGAGTTGAGAGTTAAAGGGCAAAAGTTTAGGGGTAACATGAGGGGGATCTTCTTTACTCAGAGAGTGGTAGCTGTGTGGAACGAGCTTCCAGCAGAAGTGGTTGAAGCAGGTTCGATGTTGTCGTTTAAGGTTAAATTGGACAGCTATATGGACAGGAAAGGAATGGAGGGTTATGGGCTGAGTGCAGGTTGGTGGGAATAGGATAGGGTAAGAGCTTGGCATGGACTAGAAGGGCCGAGATGGCCTGTTTCTGTGCTGTATTTGTTATATGGTGTGGAGGGAGCCTCACTCTCAGACAGGACAGTCTCTGTGATCGTCACTCCGTGCCTGTCTCTCCCCCTCAGACCTTCCACACACCGAGCCTGGGGGATGAGGAATTTGAGATTCCCCCCATCTCTCTGCCCCTGGAAGCAGACGCTGACGTGGCCTGCCACTTCGACCTCAGTGACCCAGCCAGCACGCAGGACAATGGCTTCTCCACCCAGTTCACCTCTGCGCCCCTCGAGCTGTCGCTGCCCCTCTCCCAGGGAGTGATGGAGCCCGGAACCAGTCTCGTGGGTAGCCTGAGCGTGGTAAGTGACTGCCCCAGGCCCTGCAGACCTGCGTGTGCAGAATCCACCATTTCCTGCAGGTGGGGAGAGGGTGTCAGAGACCGGGGTGGGGGGGGGAGGGGGACGTCAAGGCAGGGCACAGGGGAGGGAGGGGGATGTGGAGGGAGGAGCACTTGGAAGCAGCAAGGGGTACAGGAGAGGAAGAGGGTCCCGGAGACAAGGAGGGGGCTATGGAGATAGGGGCAGGGAGGGGGTTTGTGGAGATGGGGGCAGGGAGGGGGTTTGTGGAGATGAGGGGAGGGGGTTGTGGAGATGGGGAGGGGCGCTGGGGAGGGAGGAGTTTGTGGAGATGGGGAGGGAGGGGGTTGTGGAGATGGGGAGGGAGGGGGTTGTGGAGATGGGGAGGTTGTAGAGATGGGGAGGGAGGGAGTTGTGGAGATGGGGAGGTTGTAGAGATAGGGAGGGAGTTGTGGAGATGGGGAGGTTGTAGAGATGGGGAGGGAGGGGATGTGGAGATGGGGAGGGGTGCTGGGTGGGGGGGTTTGTGGAGATGGGGAAGGAGGGGGTTGTGTTGATGGGGTGGGGGCGCTGGGCAGGGCGATGATCACAGTGAGGGAGGGAGACGGGGGTTGGGGCACAAGGGAGGGAGAAGGTCAGAAGAGGGTGGGGGACCCAGAGACGGGGAGAGTTGCAGGGAGGGAGGGGGTCATTGTCTCAATGGCATCTGCTCCCCCTGCCCCCCCCCACTCCCTGCAGGACCTGGGGCAGCCGGTGGGCACGCAGTTCGGAGGCTCGCCCCTTGCGACCACTGTGTCGGCGGGACCCCACGCCTCACTGACCACCATCGACCAGTCGGAGCTGAGCACCCAGCTGGGGCTGGGCCTGGGGGCGAGTGAGATCCTGAGCCCCCAGGCCACTCCCGGGGACAGGAGCTCGCCCCCACCCTCCCCGGCCAGTTCCACCCACGAGGAGGAGGGCGAGGACTTCCGCAGGGTGAGTACTGCACGGCGTCCGTCCCGGGAGCCCCCACCCACACCCCTTCACCTCGGGGACCCCCTTCTCCACCCACTCCCCTCCAAAATCACCTCGTTTTTGGTAACCACCTCCTCTCAGTATACTACCCACCCCCTCACAACCCCCTCCTACCCCTTTCCTAACCCATCCCTCCTCACTGGGAATCCTCCCACCCTCCCCCTCCCTGCTTGTGTTCCACCCCGCTACCCGATGGGTGATTGTACCCGACCTCTTCCTACCTTCCCCTCTGGCCACCCTCCTCCCTCACTGACTCTCCCCTCCTCGCCCCGCAGGGCCTGGCGGAGAGGCCCCCTCCCGCGGAGGGTCCGCGCAAAGGGAAGGGCTCGAAGCGACGCAGGAAGAAGGACCCCAACGAGCCCCAGAAGCCGGTCTCAGCCTACGCCCTCTTCTTCCGCGACACGCAGGCCGCCATCAAAGGGCAGAACCCCAACGCTACCTTCGGAGAGGTCTCCAAGATCGTCGCCTCCATGTGGGACAGCCTGGGCGAGGAGCAGAAACAGGTTATTTTCCACAGAAATACCTTCATTGCAACTTTGCCAATGGAAAGAGCCGGTAACGGTTACCATGCCAAGCTGAATTAAAACGTTCCATTAATGTTTGCCGCCTGGGGCGCCCAACCGTCCCGGAACACCTCCATGGTACCGTGAGTTCCTTCCCCACGGTTACCCAGGCACGAACATACCCCCGGAAAATTACCAGGCAGTCTGCCCGGGCGGAGCTCTCTCCTGGCCTCATCCAGGGACCACCTCTGCCAGTCCCAGGACGAAGTATTCTAGTATTCTAGGGTATCCTCCTCTTCCCTGCTTGCCTCCCTCCATACTGGGTGACCAAATATTAATAGGGTGGGGTTAAAATGCAGCCAGGAGGCGAGGGGCAGCCCTCATGGATATGACAAAAGGGCTGCAGCCTCGTGTGGAAGTCGAACCTGGATTAAAGTCACTCAGAGACTGTACAAGTACAAACTCTTTATTCAAAGCACCTGGGGCTCACTCAGTTCGTCGCTTGAACACAAACGGTCTGTGACTGTTCCTGCCCGGTCCACCAGCTCACTGGCAATTCCCCTTACAAAGCAGATCTATTTGTTCAGATACCCCCCCCCCCCCCCCACACAAGACAGGCAAAATTATCCATTACAGGACAGCCCCGAAAGACAAATTACAGAATAGGCATAATGGACAGAACGTACAGAAACAGGCTGGAGTGGTCCTATCTCTACGCACGAGTGCGCAAGGAGAGAAGCTTCCTGAAACCCTAGCTCGCTACCTTCCAGAGAAATATGGCTCGGCATGGCTTGGCACATCTGCTGATCGTCAGCGGTTTCAGGGAAAAACAGGCTGCTATTGTTCAACGAAGTGTTAATCCTTTTAGGTACTTTTATCACCCGTACACGCCATGTTCACAGAGAACACGCTCTCTTCCAGTCAGTAGGGGTGACGGGCGGCTGGGAGATCAGTGTGGAAGCTTAAGAACTCATTGCAAGGCACAGCCCCAACCCCAGCTCCTGCAATGTACACGTTAAGGGACTTCCACTGAGGACCCCCTCTTTCCCGGGGGGAGGAACTGAGCACTTCGGCGTGGTGGAGCAGTGAACAAAGGCGAGGAAGTCGAGGGTTTGGAGCAGCAAGGGAGGGGAGGGAGATGGGAAAGGAGAGAGGGAAGTCTCCACGAGATTGGTGGGTTGGTGAGGGGCAGTCTGGGGAGGTGACATCTTGGTGATGAGGGGAGAGGGGTCAGCTGGTGCGGAGGGGGCTGTAGATGCAGGAGGGGCCCCCGTCACTTCTGCCATCTCACCATAAACTCTCCCCGCCCCCACAGATCTACAAACGGAAAACCGAGGCAGCGAAGAAGGAATATCTCAAGGCGCTGGCTTCGTATAGGGCTGGGCTGGAGACCAAGGTGGGAACTTCAGTCTGTGTCTGACTTTGTAACAGTGTGGAGGGAGTTCGGGAGTGTGTGATGGGACGGTGTGGAGAGAGCTTCACTCTGTGTCTGACCACGGGAGTGTGTGATGGGACGGTGTGGAGGGAGATTCACTCTGTCTCTGACCCCGGGAGTGTGTGATGGGACGGTGTGGAGGGAGCTTCACTCTGTGTCTGACCACGGGAGTGTGTGATGGGACGGTGTGGAGGGAGATTCACTCTGTCTCTGACCCCGGGAGTGTGTGATGGGACGGTGTGGAGGGAGTTTCACTCTGTGTCTGACCCCGGGAGTGTGTGATGGGACGGTGTGGAGGGAGTTTCACTCTGTGTCTGACCCTGGGAGTGTGTGATGGGACAGTGTGGAGGGAGTTTCACTCTGTGTCCGACCCCGGGGGTGTGTGATGGGACGGTGTGGAGGGAGTTTCACTCTGTGTCCGACCCCAGGGGTGTGTGATGGGATGGTGTGGAGGGAGATTCACTCTGTGTCTGACCCCGGGAGTGTGTGATGGGACGGTGTGGAGGGAATCACACTCTGTGTCTGACCCCGGGAGTGTGTGATGGGACGGTGTGGAGGGAGATTCACTCTGTGTCTGACCCCAGGAGTGTGTGATGGGACGGTCTGGAGGGAGTTTCACTCTGTGTCTGACTGCAGGGGTGTGTGATGGGACGGTGTGGAGGGAGTTTCACTCTGTGTCTGACCCCGGGAGTGTGTGATGGGACGGTGTGGAGGGAGTTTCACTCTGTGTCTGACCCCGGGAGTGTGTGATGGGACGGTGGGTGTGGAGGGAGTTTCTGTGTCTGACCCCGGGGGTGTGTGATGGGACGGTGTGGAGGGAGTTTCTGTATCTGACCGTGGGAGTGTGTGATGGGACGGTGTGGAGGGAGATTGACTCTGTGTCTGACCCCGGGAGTGTGTGATGGGACGGTGGGTGTGGAGGGAGTTTCTGTGTCTGACCCCGGGAGTGTGTGATGGGACGGTGCGGAGGGAGTTTCACTCTGTGTCTGACCCCGGGAGTGTGTGATGGGACAGTGGGGAGAGAGTTTCACTCTGTGTCTGACCCCGGGAGGGTGTGATGGGATGGTGGGTGTGGAGGGAGTTTCTGTGTCTGACCCCAGGGGTATGTGATGGGACGGTGTGGAGGGAGATTCACTCTGTGTCTGACCGTGGGGGTGTGTGATGGGACGGTGTGGAGGGAGATTCACTCTGTGTCTGACCCTGGGGGTGTGTGATGGGACGGTGTGGAGGGAGATTCACTCTGTGTCTGACCCCAGGGGTATGTGATGGGACGGTGTGGAGGGAGATTCACTCTGTGTCTGACCGTGGGGGTGTGTGATGGGACGGTGTGGAGGGAGATTCACTCTGTGTCTGACCCTGGGGGTGTGTGATGGGACGGTGTGGAGGGAGATTCACTCTGTATGTGACCCCGGGGGTGTGTGATGGGATGGTGGGTGTGGAGGGAGTTTGACCCGGGGGGTGTGTGGGGGTGAGGGAGTTTGTGTGGGACGGTGTGGAGGGAGTTTGACCCCGGGGGTGTGTGACGGGACGGTGTGGAGGGAGTTTCTGTGTCTGACCCCGGGGGTGTGTGATGGGAAGGTGGGTGTGAAGGGAGTTTCACTCTGTGTCTGACCCTGGGAGTGTGTGATGGGACGGTGTGGAGGGAGTTTCACTCTGTGTCTGACCCCGGGAGTGTGTGATGGGACGGTGTGGAGGGAGTTTCACTCTGTGTCTGACCCCGGGAGTTTGTGACGGGACGGTGTGGAGGGAGATTCACTCTGTGTCTGACCCCGGGAGTTTGTGACGGGACGGTGTGGAGGGAGATTCACTCTGTGTCTGACCCCGGGAGTTTGTGTGGGACGGTGTGGAGGGAGTTTGACCCGGGGAGGGTGTGGGGGTGAGGGAGTTTGTGTGGGACGGTGTGGAGGGAGTTTGACCCGGGGAGGGTGTGGGAGTGAGGGAGTTTGACCCCGGAGGGTGTGTGGGAGTTTGTGTGTTTGACCCCGGGGGGTGTGTGGGAGTGAGGGAGTTTGACCCCGGGGGGTGTGTGGGAGTTTGTGTGTTTGACCCCGGGGGGGGTGTGGGGGTGACGGAGTTTGACCCGGGGGGTGTGTGGGGGTGAGGGAGTTTGACCCCGGGGGGTGTGTGGGGGTGAGGGAGTTTGACCCCGGGGGTGTGTGGGGGTGAGAGAGTTTGACCCCGGGGGGTGTGTGGGAGTTTGTGTGTTTGACCCCAAGGGGTGTGTGGGAGTGAGGGAGTTTGACCCCGGGGTGTGTGTGGGAGTTTGTTTGACCCCGGGTGGTGTGTGGGGGTGAGGGAGTTTGACCCCGGGGGGTGTGTGGGGGTGAGGGAGTTTGACCCCGGGGGGTGTGTGGGAGTTTGTGTGTTTTACCCCGGGGGGTGTGTGGGAGTGAGGGAGTTTGACCCCGGGGGGTGTGTGGGAGTTTGTGTGTTTGACCCCGGGGGGTGTGTGGGGGTGAGGGAGTTTGACCCCGAGGGGTGTGTGGGGGTGAGGGAGTTTGACCTGGGGGTGTGTGATGGGACGGTGTGGAGGGAGTTTGACCCGGGGGGTGTGTGGGGGTGAGGGAGTTTGACCCGGGGGTGTGTGGGAGTGAGTGAGAAGGGAGTTTCACTCTGTCTGACCCGGGGGTGAGTGATTGATGGGATGGTGGGTGTGGAGGGAGTTTGACCCGGGGGTGTGTGGGGGTGAGGGAGTTTTTGTGGGGTGGGGACAGGTGTCCTGTTTGTGTGGGGTGGTATCTCATCCTCTGCCTCTCTCCCCGCTCCCCTCCCACAGACCGCCGTGGACTCCGCTGAGGGAGAGACGCAGGCGCCGGCCGAGGAGCCGACCACCGCCCCCGCCTCGCTGCTAGTGCCCTCGCCCTCGCCCGCCCCATCGCCCTCCCTGACGCGCCCCCCATCGGTCACCACCCGCCAGATGACCCAGGGTCTGGTGACGGTTCTGGCCCCTGCCCCCCAGCTGCTGCAGCTGCAGATCCCCGCCACCCGCGCCCAGCGGCTGCAGGCCCCGCCCCCCCTGCAGCCCATGCCGCCGCCCCCCCTGCAGGCCATCTCGCAGCCCCGGCCGCCCCCCCTGCAGGCCGCGGCCCAGCCTCGGCTCAGGCCCGGCCTGACCTCCGCCCCCCCTCCGCCCCCGCCCCTCCAGGTGCAGATCATCCAGCTGCAGCCCCTGGCCCCCGCCCCCACGGTCACCATCGCCGCGCCCCCGACCCCAGCCCCGCTCCCCACCCAGCGCGTGGCCGAGGGGGTGACCCTCCTCGCCATCCCCAGCACCAGCGCACAGGCTGAGCCCCAGGTGAGTCTGGGGGAGGGGTGGGTCGGGGGGAGGGCAGCACGGGTCGTCGGGGTGGGGAGAGAGGGCAAATGGAGGGAGGTACAGAGAGCAGGAGGGAGACGGGGAGGGAGAGAATGGGAAAGGGAGGGAGGGGAGGGAGGGAGAAAGTGTGAAGAAGGAGGAGGTTGAGGGGTGGTCGAGGGATAGGTAGGCAGAGGAAGAGATGGAGGGAGAAACTGAGGTGGGGGGAGAAGGTGAGGAACAGGACAACTGATTTAGAAGAGGGAGGGGTATAGAGACGAGAAGTGGGAGGAGGGAGAGTTTGGAGAGTTACTGTGGTAATATGACCGACCCTTGTTTCAATCTTCACCCCTCGTCCCCCCTGTCCCAGCTGGAGAACCGCGGGCAGCCATCGGTGGAGTTGGTGAGCGGCTCCCCCTCGCCGGTGAGGGAGCCCACCCCAGGGCCGGGGGTGTGCGTGCGTAGCGGCTGCAACAACAGCCCCGTGCCCAGCCCCGACTGGGACAATGAGTACTGCAGCAGCCAGTGTGTGGTGCAGCACTGCAGGTGCGTGGCGGGGAGGTGGGACGGGGCGAGGGCAACGGGAGGGCAGGGGCTGGAAGATCAGAGGGAGGTGCCCAGGGCAGCCTCCTGTTGGTGTGTCTGCACAGGCTGTGGACAGTGGTATCAGTGCTAACGGTATCTCTCTTCCTCCCCCGCAGGGATGTGTTCATGGCCTGGGTCTCCACTCGGAACCAGAGCCCCGTCACCTCGGTGAAGTAGAGGGCAGAGATCGTGACTCAGGGACTTCACAGGACTCGGAAGGAAGCCCCGGGCAGGGAACCGCAATCCCAGCCAGCGTGCCGACGGGGGACGAGGGAGAATCTGGGAGCATAGCACGGGATCGGAAAGGAGAGGGGGCGCCAGGAGCCAGGGATAGGATGGCTGCCCGTTGTGACTGGATTCTGGGTGCCTCCTCGCTGCCTGCCTTCCCTGAATGTTCCCAATAAACATATTACCCACACTCTGTATGTTGTCTTTCTCTTTGACCCTGTCCAAGACTGGTCAACATCTGCAGATACCGCACACCAGTGTTACATAGCGAGAGACCCCACACCCACTGGTACCGTACCCTTGTGTTAATCAGTGACCCCGGGAGCACCGTGCGCGGTTCCCGTCTGGGTATCCCTGGGTCAGACCCACACCGGGAGCACCGTGCACGGTTGCCGTCTCCCTATCCCTGGGTCAGACCCACACCGGGAGCACCGTGCAGGGTTGCCATCTCCCTATCCCTGGGTCAGACCCACACCGGGAGCACTGTGGGCGGTGCCCGTCTCCGTATCCCTGGGTCAGACCCACACCGGGAGCACCGTGCGCGGTTCCCGTCTCGGTATCCCTGGGTCAGACCCACACCGGGAGCACCGTGCGCGGTTGCCGTCTCGGTATCCCTGGGTCAGACCCACACCGGGAGCACCACGCCTGGTTCCTCACTTGGGAAGGGTTAAAGTGGAGTTTTGTCAGATGCACGGGTGCATGTCCCACCTGCACCAATGCAGTGAAAAACCAGCAGCTTCGCAGGCAATTACATTCGATACAATCAGAAACAAGTGTTTTCTGAACTACTGTAAGTTGTACAATTTGTTATTTTGTGGTAGCAGTATGGTAGAGGACAGAAAAAAGCACTAGAGGTTACAATAAGGAATATAAAATATAAATGCAAAAAGAGGCGAAGTAGGTAGTGATCTTTTCTTTTCCAATCTTTTTATTGTATATATAGGAAACATAACATGAGTACATCGCAGTAACAACACTTACAATACCTCAGAAAAAAACCATCATCTGTAAGATTGAAAACAAAATTTTGTGATAACAAAAAAAACCAACTGAGCAGAAAAGTGAGGAAAAAAAGAGAAACCCATTAGGTGTACAACCCCGGAGCCATGCGTCATACAAAAAGCTTCTGAAAATAAACGTCAAACCGCCAGCAAGAAAAGAAAATATACTAAAAAAAATTTACAATTAGATCGTGGAAAAATTATATCAATTAACTCAAATGATAATAACGAGCAAATGAGCCCCATCTTTTCTCAAAATCAAATAAAGGTTCAAAGGTTCGACTTCTAATTTTCTCCAAACTAATGCATAGCATCACTTGAGAGAACCATTGTGACAAAGTGGGAGCTGATGTATCCTTCCACTTCAACAAAATGGCCCTCCTAGCTATCAATGTAACAAATGCAATAACGTGTTGGCCAGACACAGCAGTACCATGAATATTTTGAGGAACTATTCCAAAAAGCACAGTTAATTTATGAGGTTGTAAATTATCATTATCGTTATCATTTGACAAAGGAGAGACTTTCTAAAATCTTTCCTAATGTTGATCATCATTGTGATAGATGTAAAACTGAGATAGCTACACTAACACTTATGTTTTGGTCTTGTTCTATATTGGAACAGTTCTGGAAGTTTTTTTTTTCAACAATTTCTAAAGCACTTAAAATTAATTTACAACCTCATAAATTAACTGTGAGGTAGTGATCGTGGGCTCATCGAACATTCAGAAGCCTGATGGCCGAGGGGAAGAAGCTGTTCCTGAACCTGGTGGTGGGGGGCTTCAGGCTTCTGTACCTCCTGCCCGATGGTAGCTATGAGGAGATGGCCTGGCCCAGGTGGTGGGGATCTTTGATTGAGGTCGCGTCACCTCCTGGTTGGCCGCAGGTGACTGGTGGTGTTCCGCTGGGGTCAGTGTTGGGGCTGCTTCTTTTTACGTTAAATGTCAATGATTTGGATGATGGAATTGATGGCTTTGTGGCCAAGTTTGCAGAAGATAGGAAGGTAGGTGGAAGGGCAGGTAGTGTTGAGGAAACAGGGAGGCTGCAGAAGGATTTAGACAGATCAGGAGAATGGGCAAAGAAGTGGTATAGTGTCGGGAAGTGTACGGTCAAGCTCTTAGGTAGAAGAAATTAAAGGGTTGACTATTTTCTAAATGGAGGGAACACAAAAAACCGAGGCACAAAGAGATTTGAGAAGCTTGTGCAAGATTCCTTAAAGGCTAATTTGAGGGTTGAGTCTGCAGTGAGGAAGGCAAATGCAATGTTAGCAATCATTTTGACAGGACAAGAATATAAACACAAGGATGTAATGCTTAATACGGCATTGGTCAGACTGCACTTGGAGTGTTGTGAACGGTTTTGGGCCCCTTATCTTTGAAAGAATGTGCTGATGCTGGAGAGGATGCAAAGGAGGTTCATGAAAATGATTCTGGGATTGAAAGCCTTATCATACGAGGAGCGTTTGATGGCTCTGGGCCTGTATTTATCGGAATTTAGAAGAAAGAGGGTGGGGGGGGGAATCTCATTGAAACTTGTTGAATGGTGAAAGGCCTTGGTAGAGTGGACGTGGAGAGGACATTTCCTATGGTGGAAGAGTCTAGGACAAGAGGACACAGCCTCAGAATAGAGGCATGTCCATTTAGAACAGAGATGATGGCCTGTAATTTAACAAATCTCAAGGTTGTATAATTTATACATTCTTTGATAGTAAATGTACTTTGAATACCTTTCGGCAGAAGGTGGTGAATTTGTTGCCCCAGGTGGCTCAACAGGGCCAGGTCATTGAGTGTACTTGAGGTGGGGGTTGACGGATTTTTGATAAGTCAGGGTGTGAAAGGTTATGGGGAGGATGGGGTTGAGAGGGGAAATGGCAAAGCGGGCTTTTTGGGCTGAATGGCCTAATTCTGCTCCAATGTCTCATAGTCGTACATCCTCGCTGGTGGGGAGGGAGGGTTGTGGCCGTGACAGAGCTGCCCCAGTCTGCAGGGTTACAGTAAGGAATATTACCATCCTGTGCCTTGGAACCGACATACCAGACGGTGGTGCAGCCCGTCAGGATCCTCTCCACGATACACCTGCAGAAATTTGCAATTGTCTTTGGTGACAAACCAAACCTCCCCAGACTCCCGACGAAGAGTAGCCACAGGAGAGCCTTCTTCATGATTGTGTTGGGCCCAGTCCCCCGATACGGCAACACCCAGGAAGCTGCAACTGCCCGCCACCACTCCCTCAATAGGGACTGGTGTGTCTTCCCTCCACCTCCCCCTCCTGAAACCCACGGCCAATTCCTTCGTCTCGCTGACGCTGAGTGAAAGATTGCTGTTGCAAAAACTCGGCCAGCCGATCTAACAGACCCTGTACGCTGCCTCGCCACCGTGCCCCAGCAACCCCTCCCGTGTCTCGCCCCAAGATGCTTGATCCCTCCAACAATAGATCCCTGAGAGAGAATTAGAGCCCGGTGTCTCAGCCTGGGGTTTGACGAATAACAGATCCCCGGGAGTGGGTTACAGTCTGGGATCTGATCCAGGGGTTTGGGGGTTTAAATATAGAATAACAGATCCCTGGGAGTGGGTTACAGTCTGGGATCTGATCCAGGGGTTTGGGGGTTTAAATATAGAATAACAGATCCCTGGGAGTGGGTTGCAGTCTGGGATCTGATCCAGGGGTTTGGGGGTTTAAATATAGAATAGCAGATCCCTGGGAGTGGGTTACAGTCTGGGATCTGATCCAGGGGTTCGGGGGTTTAAATATAGAATAACAGATCCCTGGGAGTGGGTTACAGTCTGGGATCTGATCCAGGGGTTCAGGGGGTTTAAATATAGAATAACAGATCCCCGGGAGTGGGTTACAATCTGGGATCTGATCCAGGGGTTTATATACAGAATAACAGATCCCTGGGAGTGGGTTACAATCTGGGATCTGATCCAGGGGTTTGGGGGTTTAAATATAGAATAACAGATCCCTGGGAGTGGGTTACAGTCTGGGATCTGATCCAGGGGTTCAGGGGGTTTAAATATAGAATAACAGATCCCCGGGAGTGGGTTACAATCTGGGATCTGATCCAGGGGTTTATATACAGAATAACAGATCCCTGGGAGTGGGTTACAATCTGGGATCTGATCCAGGGGTTTGGGGGTTTAAATATAGAATAACAGATCCCTGGGAGTGGGTTACAGTCTGGGATCTGATCCAGGGGTTCAGGGGGTTTAAATATAGAATAACAGATCCCCGGGAGTGGGTTACAATCTGGGATCTGATCCAGGGGTTTAGGGGTTTATATACAGAATAACAGATCCCTGGGAGTGGGTTACAGTCTGGGATCTGATCCAGGGGTTTGGGGGTTTAAATATAGGGTAGCAGATCCCCGGGATTGGGTTACAGGCTGGGATCTGATCCAGAGAATTGGGGAATTTATGTACAGAATAACAGATTCCTGGGAGTGAATTACAAGATGGGATCTGATCCAGGGGTTTGGGGGTGGGGGTTAGATACAAAATAACAGATCCCCGGGAGTGGGTCACAAGGGAGTAATCTCATCCCTCCCCATCACCGAGCCCCTCCCAACCCCTGCACCTGTGGTGCAGGAGGCCCTCCCCGCACCCTCTGACTATGTGTCCGTGTGGGAGGTTCCGTCACCTCCCCCCTCTCTCTCTCTCTTTCTCTCACCACAAGGACGGCTTTGTGTGAACTGTTCCTTAAACTGGTTCTACCAGCTGACTGCAGAGCCTGGGACCCGGGGGAAGGAGGTGGAGGCTGGGGCGTGAGGTGAGTAAAAGGGGAGGGGGAAGGAGAGGGAGAGAAAAGGGGGCAAAGAGAGAGAGGGGGGGATAGAGAGGTGCTGGGAGAGAGGGAGAGGGGGCAGAGGAGGGAGAGAGAGAGGTGCTGGGAAGGGGGAGAGAGAGAAGTAAACACAAAATGATCTGCAGGTGCCGGGGTCAAAGCAACACTCACAACACGCTGGAGGAACTCAGCAGGTCGGGCAGCATCCGTGGAAACGATCGGTTGACGTTTCGGGCCGGAACCCTTCGTCAGGACTGTAGAGGGAAGGGGCAGAGGCCCTAGAAGGAAGGTGGGGGGAGGGTGGGAAGGCTGGTCAGTTCCAGGTGAAAAACCAGTAAGGGGAAAGATAAAGGGGTTATGGTCCTCTATCCCTATGTCACTCTGCCCCCTCCCCGAGCTGCCTACCACCCCCCTCTTGGTTCCACCTCCTCCTACTACCCATCGTGTTTTCCCCTATTCCTTCTTCACCTTTCCTGCCTATCCCCTCCCTGCCTCCCCTCCCCCACCCCGTTATCTTTCCCCTTACTGGTTTTTCTCCTGGAACCTACCAGCCTTCTCCTTCCCACCCTCCCCCCACCTTCTTTATAGGGCCTCTGCCCCCTCCCTCTACAGTCCTGATGAAGGGCTCCGGCCCGAAACATTGACTGATCGTTTCCACGGATGCTGCCCGACCTGCTGAGTTCCTCCAGCGTGTTGTGAGAGAGAGAAGTGCGAGGAGAGAGGGAGAGAGAGAAGTGCGAGGAGAGAGGGAGAGAGAGAAGTGCGAGGAAGGTGGCAGGGAAAGAGAGAGCGGTAAACTGGAGGGTGCGGGAGAACGCAGAGAAATTGAGGGGGGAGGGAGAAGGAACAAAAGGAGGAGGATGAGGGCAAAATCCTCATAAATCTCCTCTGCACCCTTTCCACCTCACTGGCATCTTTCCTACAGCAGGGTGACCAAAACCAAACAAAAACTTCTCCAAATGCAGCCTCACCAACGTCTTGTAGAATTGCAAAGTAACGTCCCAGCTCCTGTACTCGCTGCCCTGAGTGGTGAAGGGCAACGTGCCATACACCCTCTTCACTGCCTGTGACTCCACTTCCGGGGAACTGCGCGCCGGTACCCCACGTGTCCCCCTTTTCCACAACGCTCCCCAGGGCCCTGCCCTGGCTTAACTTATTAACTTGCTTCTAGTTCTAGTTCAGCACGTGTATACCCCCAAACGAAATGAAAGGTGCACGGCGCAGAACGTCAACGCAGAAAGTAGCATTACCACAAATGAATTAGCAGATAATTAAGGTGCATTTACGACACGAGACAAAAAGTGAAACAGCTTAACGCAACTGGTGCCTCGTATGTGGTGAGGAACCAGACGGTCAGGACACTGACAGTGGTGCTCCTGTAAAAATTGGTTAGAACAGGGAGGTGGGGAGCCTCACTCGCCTCCATCTCCTCGGGAAGTGGAGACAGTGCTCTGCTTTCCTGACCAAAGAGGTGGTGCTGAGGGACCTGGTGAGGTTATCTATTAAGTGCACTCCCAGGGACTTGGTGCTCCTAACTCTCTCAGTGGGCAGTGAGGGATGGTCAGCCTGCACCTTCCTAAAGACCAGGACCCCAATCATCTCCTTGGCCTTGGCCACGTTAAGACTCAAGTTGCCATGATCGCAGGGTTCTACCAGTCATGGAGGCTCTGTCTCCTCTCTGTACGCTGCCTCATCGTCATCGTTGATGAGGCCAGCCCCTGCTGTGTCGTTAGCGGACTTGCTAGTTCAGGTCAGAACTGGGTCGAGCAGTGCTGTCGTGCGTTGGCAGCGGGCTGCGGGCACCAGTGCTCAGCGTGATGGGGCTAGAGGTGCTGCTGCCAACACAGACTGACTGTGAACTTTCTACCAACTAGTCCACAGTCTAGTTGTGGGGAGAGGTGCCGAGACCCAGCAAGGACAGTTCACCCGCCGGTTTCTGAGGGGTGATCGGACACGGTCGATAAGCAGCAACCTGGCGTTCGAGGCAACGTTTTCCAGGTCTGGGTTGAATCTCATCTGCTGTTTCTTGACCCACTTCCTGCAGTTGATCTGGATTCTGTTACAGCCTTAGAAACCCTTCCTCACTGTCCATCCACCACATCAGCAACGCTGGTGTTACAGTGGGGTGTTCATTGGGACACATCTGGGTTGGTATATTTTGGCTCAGTTAAGTGGATGTCCCAATTAACCAAAGTTTCATGGAAATAGTTGAGGTGTATAAAAAAGACAAACTACCGTTTAACCGAGTTAAGAACGTATGCATTTAAATAATCATAGGAAACTACAGCACAGAAACAGGTCCTTCAGCCCATCTGGTCCGTGCTGAATCATTTAAGTGGCCTAGTCCCATCGACCTGCACCCGGACCAGACCCCTCCCATCCATGTACCTATCCAAACTTCTCTTAAATATTGAAATTGAAAATGCATCCACCACTGGCACTGGCAGCTCGTTCCACACTCTCACATGAGTGAAGAAGATTCCCCTCATGTTCCCCTTTAATTTTCACCTTTCACCCTTAACCCATGACCTCTAGTTCTAGTCTCACCCAACCTCTGTGGAAAAAGCCTGCTTGCGTTTATTCTGTCTACACCCCTCATATTTTTGTATACCTCTATCAAATCTCCCCTCAGTCTTCTACATTCCAAGGAATAAAGCTCTAACTGCTTCAATCTTTCCTTACAACTCAGGTCCTCAAGTCCAGGCAACGCCCTTGTAAACTTTTTTCTGCATTCTTTCAATCTTATTTATATCTTTCTTGTAGGTGGTGACCAAAACTGCGCACAATACTCCAAATTAGGCCTCACAATTGTCCTGTACAACTTCAACATAAAATCCCATTGCTTGTACTCAATACATTGATTTATGAAGACCAACGTGCCAAAAGCTTTCTTTACAACCCTATCTACCTGTGATGCCACTTTCAACAAACTCTGGACCTGTGATCCCAGATCCCTTTGTTCTACCACACTCCTCCGTGCCCCACCATTCACTGTGTAAGATCTACCCTGGCTGGTGCTCCCGAAGTGCAACACCTCACACCTGTCTGCCTTAAATTCCATCTGCCATCAACACTGGACTTTCTTGACCAACCTCCCATGCGGGAACTTTTCAAATGCCCTGCTGAAGTCTATGTAGACAGCATCCCCTGCCTTGCCTTCATCACCATTCCTGGTAACTCGCTCAAAAAAACTCTATAAGATTGGTTAGATACAAAGCACAAAGCCATGCCAACCATCTCTAATCTGTTTTTTCAAATATTCACATATCCGGTCCTTAGAGCACCATCCAATAACTTTCCCAAAACACAGAACAAATAAGAATACTACCAATATCTCTACAGTACTATAAAACTTTGTATTAATTCCTAACAGATGAATTCATCTGCTGTGTTCTTTTGATTGACTGTAAATTAACAAAATCAGCACAGCCACCTGGTGCAGATAGTGGACTGACTTCATACAATGCTTTTGACAATTGCATCCTCCAAATCTTCATTTTCATTGTAACGTTAAAGATGATTGTTGATACCTTCAAATTCTTTCTGATCAATCCCAGGCATTTTTGGCATCTTTAAGCCAGAATGCTTGAAACTGCAGTGAGTGAAACAGTTCTGAATTGTCTTACTGCTTATTTCTCACCAACCACCAGTGACAAAAATCCCTGCTTTTTGAACACACACACGACTGACGCCATTTTAAAACTGTTCACTCTAATCACAGTGTAGTGTCCGATGGCCACACAAGTGCACGTGGCTAACACAAGTCATAGACTGTTTGGCAACTGTCTCCTGCCCCAATTAAGCAGCCTAGTGTCCCAAATAAACTGAAGGAATCCTGGCTACTTACTCGATTTAGTTTTTGTCTTTTCAAGAGTTGTCCCCAATTAACCGATGTCCCAATCAACCAGAACCCATTGTACTTGCAAACCTACGAACCATGTTGACAACTTTATCCAAATGGTCAGCATTGATCCCCCACGGTCACAAGCCCCCGGTGTGAATAACGACTCCCCACTGCCTCCTATCACCGGGCCAATCTTATATTCAGTTGGCCAGCTTTAACTTTATCTTGATAAAGGAAAAGCTTAGCTTCATTTGTCAGATGTCAAGTTTATTGTCATTTAGCTACGTACATGAATACCGTCAAATGGGACAACGTTTCTCCAGACCAGGGTGTGATTTACAGTAGTACACATACACACATTAACTTAGGAAAATAAGCATAAAGTCTACAAATGAACAAACAAAGTGCATAACTTAAATACTGTAAGGTACAGAATAGATTAACCAGTGACACTTTGAATGGGATGCAGCAGGGAGTTCAGAAGCCTAATGGCCTGAGGGAGGAAACTGTTTCCTTTCCTGACCATTCTTGTTTTATGCATCGGAGTCTCCTGCCTGATGGGAGAAAGTCAAAGAGAATGCTGGATGGATAGGTGAGATCCTTGATAATACTAAGGGCCCTGCGTATGCAGAGCTCCTGTTAACTGTCCCCGGTGGATGGTAGGGAGACCCCTGTGATCCTCTCGGCTGTTCTCATAGAGTCTTTGTAGGGACTGGAGATGAGGGGAGGTGTATTTTGGGAAGTCACACCAGGACAGGAGTTTCACAGTGAACATCAGGGCCCCGTGAGATGTTATAGAACAGAGGGACCCAGGGGTACAGGGCACATGGCTCACTTAAAGCGTGGTTTCATGTGGACAGGGCGGTGAAGAAGGTGCTTGGCACGTGAGCCCTCATCAGTCAGGACACTTGAGTACAGGAGCTGGGTCGACATCTTGCGGTTGTACAAGACGTCGATGAGACCGCACTTGGAGAATTGTGTCCAGTTCTGATCGCCCTGCTGTAGGAAAGACGCCATTAAGCTGGAAAGGGAGCAGATCAAACTTACAGGGATGTTGCTGGGACTGGAGGGACTGAGTTATGGAGAGAGTTAGGCGGGTTGGGACTTTATTCCTTGGGGTGTGGGAGCCTGAGGGCTGACTGAATAGAGGTGTATAGAACCATGAGGGGCACAGATAGGGTGAACGTGCACGGTCCTTTTCCCCCCGGGGCTGGGAATCAGGAATAGGAGTGTCACAGGTTTAAGTTGAGAGGGGAGAGAGATTTAACAGGAAACTTTTTCTCTCTGAGGGGTGGTCCCTACATGGAACGAGCTGCCAGAGGAAGTGGTTAAGGCAGGTATATTAGAACATTTTAAAGATACTTGGACAGGAAAGGCTTAGAGGGATATGGATCAGATGCAGGAAGATAGGGATTGATGTCATTTGGGCCAAGGGGCCTGATTTTGTGCTGTGTGACCCTGTGCCCCATTGCAAAGTGGAGGGAAGGTCAGGAACAGCGTCTCCACGGGTCTGTACCTCCGGTGTGGGCAGGGAGTCGGACACAGGACATCACCGTGGGGCTCACTCTCTTGTTCCTCTTTCATGACGTCCACAAGGCAAGAGGTCAGACATCCCTGTTTAGCTGGAGCCCATGGGCAGCCGGTGACCGAGGGGAGGGTCTGAGGCAAGGCAGGAGGGGAGGATCCACTACTAGTTCACCCAGCTCCCCCTCCTGTCCACCCCACAGGATGACACACAGGGTAATTCTGGGACAGCTGGGCCTCCTGCTGGCCCTGGCGCTGGGCTGCCTGGGGAGGTGTATCCACGACCAGGTCCAGCGGAGGGTTACCGGGGCGACGGCTGTCCGCTACCGAGGGGCGAGGGCGTCTGGGAGGTCCTCGCCCGGCCCCCGCCCCATCCGCATCTCCGCCTTCTACACCAGCGTGCCCGAGATGGTCCTGAGGCCGGAGGAGAGGCGGCACCTCAACGCCTCGGTGCAGGAGGCGATCGGTCGCATTGCAGAGCTGCTGGCAGGTGAGAGCCAGCGCCTGTAGTCTGCCTGTATCCACAGCCGGTCTGCCCGTACATCCACCTGTATCGTTCTCCTGTCTACCTGTAATCTGCCCACGTGTCTGTCTAACTATGTAACAACCCACACGCCTGCCTGTATCCGTTGTCTGTCAGCCTGTATTTCTGTCTACATCTATAAACCATGCTTATCTTCCAGCACATTTGCCTATGCATTCACCTGTACCCCCGTACGTGTGCCTGCCCGTCCGGCTGTATCCCTCACCCACCCACTGCCACTGTTTCTGCCTATATCCCCCACCATCCGTTTGTACCTCCTCATCTGCCTGCCATGTGTCTCCATTCACCCACCTGTATGTCTGTCTGTACATCTACCTGTATCTTTGCCTAAATGCATTTATCTGCCTGTGTCCCTCTGTCCACCCAACCTCTCTCTGTCCTGTCCATCTGCCTTTCCCTCCCTCATCATACACCTGTAAACGTGCCTGTCACCCTCTCTGCCCGCCGGCACATCTGCTTGTCTGTCTGCCTGTCACTCCCAGTACCTCCGCTTGTGCTTTCCAGCCTGTCCGCCTGTCTCCCCATCTGTCTACCTGTCTCTCCCAGTCCATCCGGCAGTCGCTCCAGGTACTTCCACCCTGTCTTACCCTGTCTGTCCAGCTGTCTCTCCCCACCTGCCTGCCTGTACTTCCCTGTACCCCTGCCCGCACAGCCGCTTCTACCACACCCATCTGCCTGTAGCTTTCCTGTCTTCTCGCCTGTATCTCCCTTTCTGCCCGTCTGTACATCTGCCTACACATCTACTCATACCTCCGGTCTGTCTGCTCGTGTCTGTCCGGCCGCCCGCCTGCCCGGTACCTGTGCCCATGTTACAGTCCTCCTCCCCCCTCTCCCGCAGTGATTCCGGTGGTGGACCCTCTCCTGCTGTCTCGGGACCCGGAGGCCTACTGCAAGTCCGTCTGGAGGAACCAGTCGCTACCGAACTTCAACAAGTAACTCTGACTGTTCTCCCCAGTTGTCCTGTCCCGCAGTGCCAACTCCTCAATCCTCCTCCCTCTTCCTCACTCTCTCATCCCTCCTCACTCCGTACCCATCCTTAACCCTCCTCACTTCCTCCCTCCTCCATACCCATTGTCAACCCTCCTCACTTCCTCTTCCCTCTGCACCCATCCTCAACCCTCCTCACTCCCTCCATCCACCTCCACATCCATCATCAACCCTCCTCACTCTCTCCTCCCTGCACATCCATCCCCCCCCTCCTCCACACACGGCCTCAACCCTCCTCCTTCTGCACCTATCCTCAACCCCCTCATTCCCTCCTCCACACCCATCCTCACTCCCTTCTCCCTTTCCCCACTCAACCCTCCTCTTCCTTCCCTTCACACGTATACTCACCTCTCCATACCCTCCTCCTCCCTCCCTCCCTCCATACCCTTCCTGCCTACCCCTCTCCCCTCCACCGAGGATGGGGTACCTACCACTGACGGCCCCTCTCTGGTGTTTACAGGTGTGGCCAGGTCAATGCTAATTACCAAGTGGAGAGGTGTCTAGACGTGGTGGTGAGAGACTGTCTGTGTCTGTGTGTCTCTGTGCAGTCCTGGTCTGTGTCTGTGTCAGCTCCTGAGCTGGGGTCTGGGGTCTGGGGTCAGTGAATGGGTGTGCGTCTGACTCGGAATAGGGTCGGTGTCTGTCTCCCTGTCTCTCCCTCGGTCTGGCTCGGTGCCTGTGTCTGTCTACCACCCGGGTCAGTGCGGGAGCACAGCGGTGCCCAGTCTGGACGGCTGAGTGTCTGTGTCTGGTGCAGATCCCGGATGAGCACCTGTCTGGATTCGGAGTGTGGATGGCGGAGGGCAAGGAGCCAGTGGTCCTGCGGGAGGACGGAACGGGACTTCCCGGTGCTGACTTCATCCTCTACGTCAAGGCCGCCGACACACGGAAATGCCGGAGGGAGGTGGGTGGAGTCAGGCCAGGTGGGTGGGGTCATGGGAGGTGAGTGGGGTCAGGGCAGGTGGGTGGGGTCATGGGAGGTGGGTGGAGTCAGGGGAGGTGGGCGGGGTCATGGTGTGTGGGTGGAGTCAGGGCAGGTGGGTGGAGTCATGGGAGGTGGGTGGAGTCAGGGGAGGTGGGCGGGGTCAGGGTGTGTGGGTGGAGTCAGGGCAGGTGGGTGGAGTCAGGGGAGGTGGGTGGAGTCTGGGGAGGTGGGTGGAGTCATGGGAGATGGGTGGAGTCATGGGAAGATTGGCAGAGTCAGAGGTGACCAGGGGCCAGGGGAGGCAGAAGGTGAGGAGGTTCAGGAGTTAAGGGATGTCAGGAGGTAAGGTTGAGGAGATGTCAGGTGTCAGAGGTCAACTGCTGTTGTGGGCAGGTGAGAAGCTTAGGAGGTGCTAGACGCCAGGAGTCAGAAGTTGGGGTGAGGAGGTGCTGGGGTCATGAGTGATGGGTTAGAGAGAGAAGATGCTGGGGGACGGGGGTGAGGAGGAGTCAGGGTTCAGAGGTTGGGTGAGGAACTGCCTGGGTCAGAGTTCAGAAGGAGGAGGTACCAGGGCCAGGAATCATAATGAGGAGATACCAGGGGTTTAGGGTTGAGGTGGCAAGGGTTAGGAGATGCCAGGGGTCAGGGGTGAGAAGATATCAAGCTCTGACCCCTCTCCCTTCCTTCCCCAACCCACAGCCCTCGGTCATCGCCTACGCCTCCTACTGCAAGGTGGACCAGGTGGGCCGACCCATCGCCGGGTCCGTCACCTTCTGCCACGCCCGTCTCCGTGGAAACAACTTCGACCACGAGCGCACCACGCTGGTAGGTGACTGCTGACCCGCGCTCGCAGCTGGTCAGGAAGCATGACCTCTGACCCTTGGCCCCTGGGGGGGAGTGGGACCTCTGACCCGGGCGTGCTGTGGGGGTTTCGGGGAGCGTGATCTCTGACCCATGCTCACGGAGGGGTCGGCTCGCACTGGGAGGGGGTCAGAGACTACCCCCTCACCCACCCCGGTTCTCATTAGTGTATTATCGTCACGTGTACCGAGATACAGTGAGAAGCCTGTCTTGCGTATCGTTCACACTGATCAGATCGTTACACAGTGCACTGTGAAAACGGTAACAGAATGCAGAGTAAAGTGTCACAGTCACAGAAAAAGAGTGCAGTGCAGGCAAAGGATAAGGTGCAATGCCATAAAGAGGAAGATTATGAAGTCATGGGGCCATCCTTTCGTACAAGAGGAACTTCAATCGCCTATAACAACGGGGTGGAAA
Source organism: Mobula birostris (assembly GCF_030028105.1). Classification (NCBI taxonomy): domain Eukaryota; kingdom Metazoa; phylum Chordata; class Chondrichthyes; order Myliobatiformes; family Myliobatidae; genus Mobula; species Mobula birostris. The sequence continues at coordinate 16,911,343 of NC_092379.1, forward strand.
CTGTCCTTTGCCTGGCGGTACGAGCTTTCAGGCTTTTGTATCTGCTGCCTGATGGGGGGGGGGAGAGGAGAGGAGGTGTGGGGTTGATGTGGTGGAAATTGTGCTGAGTGCTTTATCAGGGTAGCTGGAAGTGTAGTCAGAGTCCGTGGAGGGGAGGCCGGTTCAGTGACGTCTACAACTCTGCGGTTTCCTGTGGTCACGGGCACAGCAGTTGCTGGACCAGGCCGGGATGCATCCCAATCATTCTGTGGTGTATTGATTAAATTTGGAGGGGGTTGACGGGGACTGGCGAAGTTCTTCAACCTCCTGAGCGTGCGAGGCGCCGAATTCTCTGGGCCGCAGTGTGCTAGTGGCTTGGTCCAGGGCGGCCTGCCGGCGAAGTCCTGGCCTGGGGACCCGCTCGGCGTCAGCACCGTGAGTGAGGGCAAGTGGACTGCGCCTGTGGGAAGTGTGGCCGGCCAAACACCCTGTCTGACTGGGTCGGGGACCCGGGGCTGGGCGCGCGCAGGAAGCTCGGGGAAGCCGGGGGCATCGCAGGCTGGGGTTTCACGCTGGGGGCCATTGCGTGACCACCGGGAGAGGTCAAAGAGTAGGATGGAGGGAGCAGAGTTTCCTCTGGAGAGTAGTTCACCATCTTGGCTACTGTCTGGGATGGGAGAGTGGGCTGTGAGTGACTGCTCAGGAGAAGGCCGTAAGATGTACGAGGAGAATTGGGCCTGTACAGTCTGCTCTATCATTCAATAATAGTGGATATTTTAAAAACACCATTCTCCTACCTTCTCCCCGTAGCCCTTAACCTCCTCACCAATCAACCCTCCCTTAATGTCCTGGTTTCCACAGCCACCTTCGTGTCGATGGATTCCGCAGATTCACCACCGTATGGCTGAAGATATTCCCCCTCATCTCTGTTCTAAAGGGACGTCCCTTCATTCTGAGGCTGTGCCCTTGGATCAGGGACCCTCCCGATGGGGACATCCTCTCCCCGTCCACTCTACCCAGGCCTTTCAGTATCTGGGAGGTTTCGCTGAGATCCCCCTCCTCTTGTCCGTCGAGTTCAGGCCCAGAGATATCAAACGCCCTTCAGTGGCACCCACACCACCTCTGAGTCCCAGTGGGGAGGAAGGCAGACAGGACCCTATGACAGGGGCCTGATAGTTGAGAGCGGGGTCGGTCAGTAACTTTAAATCCCTTGGCGTTAACATATTTTGTTGGTGCACGGCCAAGTGGTTAAGGTGTTCATCTAGTGATCTGAAGGTCGTGAGTTCGAGCCCCAGCCGAGGCAGCGTGTGCGTCCTTGAGCAAGGCACTTAACCACACATTGCTCTGCAACGACACTGGTGCCAAGCTGTATGGGTCCTAATGCCCTTCCCTTGGACAACATTGGTGGTGTGGAGAGGGGAGACTTGCAGCATGGGCAACTGCCGGTCTTCCATACAACCTTCCAAGGCACAAATCCATGGTCTCACGAGACTAACGGAAGCCTATAGAAAAACATATCAGAGGAGGTGTCCTGGGGCCAGCACGTAAGTGTCAATAGACAATAAACAATAGGTGCAGGAGTAGGCCATTCAGCCCTTCGAGCCAGCACCACCATTCTGTAATCATGGCTGACCATCCACAATCAGTACTCTTTTCCTGCCTTCTCCCCAAATCCCTTCACTCCGCTATCTTTAAGAGCTCTATCTAACTCTTTCTTGAAACAATCCAGAGAATTGGCCTCCACTGCCTTCTGAGGCAGAGCATCCCACAGAACCACAACCCACTGTGTGAAAAAGTTTTTCCTCAACTCCGTTCTAAATTGTCGACCCCTTATTCTTAAACTGTGGCCTCACAAAGACAGTATGGTAGCACCTCTACTTTTTTTTAGAAGTTTGCATAGATTTGGCACGTCACCAAAATCTTTGGCAAAATTTTGTTGATGCACATTTGAGAGCATCCTAACTGGCTTCATTCTGGTCTGGTATGGACAAACTGGGAATGGAAAAGGCCGAGGAGGATGGTGGATACAGTCTTGCCCGTCGCAGGTAAAGCCCTCCTCACCAGTGAGTACTTTCACAAGGGGCACTGCCACGAGAAGACAGCAGCCATCATCAAAAGCCCCCAGTGTACAGGCAACGCCCTCTTTGTCAACTGGTGCAAGCTGAATCATCTGCAGCTCAACGTTGGTAAGACAAAGGAGATGGTGGTGGACTTTAGGAAGACCAAGCCTGCACTGCCGGGTGTCTGACCAGGGTTGTGTGGAGCTGCATCATTGCCCCAGGGCTCTCGAATTCATTCCCCTGGCCAACACGTGATAAGCCTTCTTAACCACCCTGTCAGCCTGCGTGGCAACTTTGAGGGAATCTATGGACTTGGACCCTACAATCCCTCTGTTTCTCCACGCTCCCGTTCTCTGCCTTCAGCCCCGACCTTCCGAAGTAAATCATTTCACACTCTTCACGGGATAGGGGTGGAGGAAAGAGGGCTGGGGAGGTTGCATTCCTGGTTCAGGAGAACGTCACAGCCCAGGTCCAAGAAGAAACTGCTGAGGGATCAGCCAGTGGTGGGACTGAGAAATAAGGTGGGGACGGTCACCTCGTTGGGATTGTGTTGTGGAGAATGGGATCGCACCTGAGCTGGAGAGAGTGCAGAGAAGATTTACAAGGATGTTGCCAGGTTGGCCAGACTAGGTCTTTACTCCCTTGACGTAGGAGAGTGAGAGATGACATGATAGGGAATGTGTTCTGTGATGAGAGGTGTAGGTAAGGTGGACAGTGACAAGACTTTTCCCCAGGGTAGGGGAGTCCAAAATGAGTGGGCATAGATATAGGGTGAGAGGGGAAAGATTTAAACGGGACCCAGAGTGAGTTACTTACTGCCTGTTACACTGCTGGCATTTAGGGCAGCAATGGAGGTCCTCCATCTCTCTCTGTCCTCGGCCATATTATGCTCCAGGGTCCTCATTTCTGCCTCTACGGTACGGTACCAAGATGTTTTTGGTCTCCCGTGTTTCCTCCGTCCCTCAGGGAATCCAGTGAAGTACTGCCCTGATGATAAAGTTGGCCTGTCTTCTCATCTCTGTGCCCAATCCATCTTTAAAGTTTCCTTATGATGATTGTGGCCATGTCCTCTCGGTGACACTGAGGGAGTAGGGCGTGGTTGGAGATCTTTCTTGGCCAGAAAAGACGGAGGATCTTCCGGAGGCTCGTGGTGTGGAATGACGACAGCTTGACAAGGTCATTCTCCATCACGCTCCGGCATTCTGACCCGTACAAGAGTGTGGAGAGAACACAGCTCTGGTACCACTTCACCTTGCTGAGGACACTGGACTCGGTTGATCGTTGATCTGAAGGCTCTTTTTGCACCCAGAGGGTGGTCCGTATGTGGAACAAGCCACCAGAGGAAGTGGCCGAGACAGGTACATTAACATCATTTAAAAGGTACAGGGACAGGAGAGGTTCAGAGGAATACGGACCCAACACAGGCAGAGCAGACCGGCTTAGGTAGGGTTTGGGTTAGCAGGGACCAATTGGGCCAAAGGGCCTGTTTGCCTGCTGTGTCACTCTGTGACTCCCTGGGGCCGAGTCCAGTCCTCAGTCCCTGCCCTGCTCTGATCCCCTCTCCCCTGACAGGACTTCCCTTTCTCTCTTCCAGACAACCATCCACGAGCTCTTCCATGCGTTAGGGTTCTCCAAGGACCTGTTCAACAGCTGGTTGGAGTGCTCACCGACCACTGACCGTAGGTAGAACCCCCGTCCTGGGTACAGATGGGGTAGGGGGAGAGGGCAGGGAGGGGGCTGCGGAGATGGGAGGGTCATGGGGAAAGGAATGTGTCCTGGAAATGGGAAGGAAGGGTGTCACAGAGATGGGGGCGGGAATGTAGAAGAGGGAGGGCCTCAGTAATATGGTGAGGCACGTGGGGAGGGAGGGCATCATGGAAACAGGGAGGAAGAGGGTCACAGAGTTGGGGAGTGGCATAGAGGAGGGAGGGTGTCACTGAGATGGGGCAAAGGTGAAGGAGAAGGAGGGAGGAGGACACAGAGATGGCAAGGGGCTTGGGGAGGGAGGTCTTCGAAACTGGGGGGTGGTGTAGGGGAGGAAGAGGGTCACAGAAATGGAGCAAGGGTGTACGGGAGGAAGGGGTTCATGGAGTCAGGGAAAGATGTAAGGGTAGGAGGGAGGCGAGGGGTGTAGGGGAGGGAGGAGGTCATGAAGATGAGGACCAGTCTAGGGGAGGGAGGAGGTCACAGAGTTGGGGAGAGAAGTCATGGAGACAAGGCGGGTGTAGAAACCGATGGTGTGACCGGGGACAATCCCTCTCGGGGTGTACCTGACGCAGTCCACCCGCTCCCCACAGCCTCCCCCCACTGCTCTCCACGCGGCTCTGTCACCAACATGGACCGCGGTACTGTCAGGATCTTCACCCCGAACGTCATGGCTCAGATGCAGCGGCATCTCCGCGCGTCCTCGTCGCTCGGCGGACCCCTCGAGAACTGGGTGAGCCTCACAGGTATCTGCCCTTCAGAAAGGATGTGAACAAAATCAAAAGAGTGTGGAGAAAAATGACAAAGATGCTGCCAGGTCTGGAGGGAAGGAAAGATTGAATAGGGTAGGACTTTATTCCTTGGAACGGAGAAGATCAAGAGGAGATTTGATTATGAGCGGTATCGATAAGGTCAATGCAAGTACGGGTTTTCCACTGAGATTGAGTGAGAGTTCAACTAGAGGTCATGGATTAAAGGTGAAGGGTGAAGAGTTTAAGGGGAAGATGATGGGGAAACTTCTTCACTCAGAGGGCGGAATGAGTTGGCCAGTGCAAGTGGTGCAGACAAGCTTGATGTTGACCTTTAAGAAAAAATTGGATAGGTACATGGGTGGGAGGGTACGGTCCGGGTGCATGTTGATGGGACTAGGCAGCTTAATGGTTCAGCTCGGATAAGATGGGCCAAAAGGTCTGTTTTTGTGTTGTGTTCTATGACTCTGTGACTCCCTTTTCATCTCCTTCCTTCTCACTCTCTCCCTCCCTCTGCTTCTTATCCCTCTCTCCTCATTCCTACTGTCACCTCCCTTCCCTCCTCGTTACCCATCTCCTCCCTCCTTCCTGCTCTCTCCATCTTTCTCCCTTTCTTCCCCCTTTCCCTTCCATTATCTCTCTCTTTCTCCCAATCCCTCCTTCCCACTTGTTCTCCCTCATCACTTTCTCTGTCCCTTGTTCGCCCTCCCTCTGTGTCTCACACTTCCCCTCCCTAACCCCCCCCCCCCACCGGTATACCACAGAATGTGACACTCCCCATTTCCTGCTCCAGTTACAGGCGGGTTTGCCCTCCTCCCACTGGGAATCCCGCGTTCTGCAGGGATCCATCATGACGGCGGCGCTGGGCGCAGCACGGCACACCTTCATCGACCCAGTCACGTTGGGAGCCATGGCTGACACGGGATGGTACCGGGTCCTATATCAAGGCAGTCAGCCCCTGGTCTGGGGCCAAGGTGAGTGAGAGCGGAGGGGCTGAGAGAGAGAGAGCGTGTGAGGGGGTTTGGCAGATTTCATCCGGGCATGGGGAGAGGGAACTGTGCACGGTGTTACCAGTGTGGGCCTGACCCAGGGAATAAGGAGATAGGAACTGCCAGTGATACAGTGGTGGGAACTGTGTGTGGTGCACCTGGTTTGGGTCTGACCCAAGGGAACTGTGCATGTGGGAAAAGTTCAGAATCAGAATCAGAATCAGGTTTATTATCCTCGGCATCTGACGTGAAATTTGTTAATTTAGCAGCAGCAATACATAATCTAGAAGACAGAAAAAGTAAGTAAATTAATTACCATATTGAATAGATTAAAAATATGCAAAAATCAGGAATACTGTATATTAAAAAAAAGTGAGGTAGTGTCCAAGGATTCAGTGTCCGTTTAGGAATCGGATGGCAGAGGGGAAGAAGCTGTTCCTGAATCGCTGAGTGTGTGCCTTCAGGCTTCTGTACCTCCTGCCTGATGGTAACAGTGAGAAAAGGGTATGCCCTGGGTGCTGGAGATCCTTAATAATGGACACTGCCTTTCTGAGACACTGATCCCTGAAGAAGTCCTGGGTACTTTGTAGGCTAGTACCCAACATGGAGCTGACTAGATTCACAACCCTCTGCAGCTTCTTTCAGTCCTGTGCAGTAGCCCCCTCCCTCCATACCAGACAGTAATGCAGCCTGTCAGAATGCTCTCCACGGTACATCTATAGAAGTTTTTGAGTGTATTTGTTGAAATACCAAATCTCTTCAAACTCCTAATGAAGTATAGCTGCTGTCTTGCCTTCTTTATAACTGCATCAATATGTTGGGGTCAGGTTAGGTCCTCAGAGATCTTGACACCCAGGAACTTGAAGCTGCTCACTCTCTCCACTTCTGATCCCTCTATGAGGATTGGTATGTGTGTATCTTGTAATTAACACTTCCTTGAATCCCTTGTATTCCTATTCAATCCAACAGGTCGGGGTGAGAATTTTGGTCTCACTGAAACTTGTCACGAAAATTCCTCAGAATATTTCTGTACCGGCAGGTATGGATGTGCCAGGAGTGAATGGGAAGGGGTGGGTCCCATTGGGAGTGTGGATAGTGGGAGTGAATGGGAAGGGGTGAGTCCCATTGGGAGTGTGGATAGTGGGAGTGAATGGGAAGGGATGGGGTCCATTGGGAGTGTGGACGGTGGGAGTGAATGGGAAGGGATGGGGTCCATTGGGAGTGTGGATAGTGGGAGTGAATGGGAAGGGATGGGGTCCATTGGGAGTGTGGACAGTGGGAGTGAATGGGAAGGGGTGGGTCCCATTGGGAGTGTGGATAGTGGGAGTGAATGGGAAGGGATGGGGTCCATTAGGAGTGTGGACGGTGGGAGTGAATGGGAAGGGGTGGGTCCCATTGGGAGTGTGGATAGTGGGAGTGAATGGGAAGGGATGGGGTCCATTGGGAGTGTGGACGGTGGGAGTGAATGAGAAGGGGTGAGGTCCATTGCGAGTGTGGACGGTGGGAGTGAATGGGAAAGGGTGGGGTCCCATTGGGAGTGTGGATAGTGGGAGTGAATGGGAGGGGTCCATTGGGAGTGTAAGGGAACGGGTGGGATCCATTGGGAGTGTAATTGGTGGGTGGGTTGAGGAAGGGGTGGGGTCCATTGGGAGTGTAATTGGTGGGTGTGTTGGGGTCCATTGGGAGTGTAATTGGTGGGTGGGTTGAGGAAGGGGTGGGGTCCATTGGGAGTGTAATTGGTGGGTGTGTCGGGGTCCATTGGGAGTGTAATTGGTGGGTGTGTTGGGGTCCATTGGGAGTGTAATTGGTGGGTGTGTTGGGGTCCATTGGGAATGTAATTGGTGGGTGGGTTGAGGAATGGGTGAGGTCCATTGGGAGTGTAATTGGTGGGTGTGTTGGGATCCATTGGGAGTGTAATTGGTGGGTAGGTTGAGGAAGGGGTGGGGTCCATTGGGAGTGTAATTGGTGGGTAGGTTGAGGAAGGGGTGGGGTCCATTGGGAGTGTAATTGGTGGGTGTGTTGGGATCCATTGGGAGTGTAATTGGTGGGTAGGTTGAGGAAGGGGTGGGGTCCATTGGGAGTGTAATTGGTGGGTGTGTTGGGGTCCATTGGGAGTGTAATTGGCGGGTGTGTTGGGGTCCATTGGGAGTGTAATTGGTGAGTGTGTTGGGGTCCATTGGGAGTGTAATTGGTGGGTGTGTTGGGGTGGGGTCCATTGGGAGTGTAATTGGTGAATGTGTTGGGGAAGGGGCTGGGTCCATTGGGAATATAATTGGTGGGTGGGTTGGGGTCCATTGGGAGTGTAATTGGTGAGTGTGTTGAGGAAGGGGTGGGGTCCATTGGGAGTGTAATTGGTGGGTGTGTTGGGGTCCACTGGGAGTGTAATTGGTTGGTGTGTAGGGGAAGGGGTGGGAAAGCAAATAGTGTTAGGGAACGGGGAGGAAGGCGGTCTGGTCATGTCCAGAGTGCAGATGGTGGGAGTAAAGGGGAAGCTTTGGGGTCCTGTGTGTGAATGACACTGTACAACATCTACCTTAGCGGACTGGGCTGCCACTACCTGCACTTGGACAAGGCCTCCTGTCTCACGGACGACCTCCTCGATGGGTGTCGGATCTACAAACCTCTGGCCAACAGGGTAGGGAGTTAATAACTGAATGGGGACCAGTGCTCCTCTCCTTCCCTCCCCCCCCATCACTCCCACTCAATCCCTCCCTCTTCACTGCCCCTCCCACAGCAATCTCCTTCCCTCTCTCTCACTGCTCAAGGTCATGTTGAATGAGCTGAATTTAAGAATACAGCTATAGAAAACCCTGTTCAGACCACACCTTCAGTTCTAGTTGCCCTTCACAGGAAGTGTGTCGGGGGGGGGGGCTTTGGAGAGGGTCATCAAATGCTGCCTGGAGTGGAGGGCATAGGCTATGAAGAGAGGCTGGACAAGGTTGGATTGTTTTCTCTTGAGCGGGAGGGGAAACGTGAGTAGACCACTGTCCTCTGCAGAGTGGAAATACCGAATACCAGAGGGCATCCATTTAAACTGAGGGGGGTAAGTTTCAAGGTGATGTGTGGGGCAAGTTTTTTTTTTTTTGCACAGCGATTAGTGGTACCTGGAGAGTACTAGCTGGTGGTGGTAGAGGCAGATACGATAGAGGCTGTTAGACAGACACATGCATGTACAGAGAAAGGAGGGAGACAGATAATGAGAGAAGGGATTATTTTAATAAGCTGATGCTACACTGTGGGCTAAAAGGCCACTTCCTGCACTTTTATTACGTATTTATTGAGATTTTGTGCAGAAACGGCCCTTTGAAGAATTTCAGAGTTGTGCTCTCTGCTGTCCACCAGTCCCCCGATTGAGCCCTAGCCTATTCAAGGGACAATTTACAATGACCAATTAACCTGCTAACTGGTACATCTTTGAATGCAGGTGGTCACGGGGAGAACATACAGGCAACGGTGGGAATTGAACCTGGGTCGCTGGTACTGTACAGCGTTGTGCTAACCACTACACTACCATGCTGTCCCATAGTCTAGTGATTATCAGAGGCACACTTACCCAGGGGACCAATGTCACGAAAAATGTGCATTAATATTGCAAACACTAATTAACATAAATTAACACAACTTACCAGACAAAATAAATGACTATAGCGGGGGGGTAGGAGGAGGAGGAGGAGGAGGAGGAGGAGGAGGAGGGGGAGGGAGGGAGAGAGGGAGATGCAGTTGGAGGTAGTGTCAGGGCTTTTCAGGTTTATTCATTAGCCCGATGAGGGAGGAGAAGTGTACCTCCTGCCCCGTGGATGTAATGAACGGAGGGCGTGTCCTGGAAGCTGAGCGTCCTCAGCGATGGATGCTGCCTCCTCGAGGCTCCGTCTTCTTCCTTCCTTCTCAGTCCTGAAGAAGAGTCTCAGCCTGAAACGTCGACAGTTTAGTCACCTCCATGACCTGCTGAGTTCCTCCAGCATTTTGCGTGTGTTGCTCGGAGTTTTGAGGATGTCCTCGATGGCGGGGAGGGCCGTGCCCCTCGGTGGAGTTGGCCGAGTCTGCAGCGCTCTGCAGCCTCTTGCGACCCTCTGCATTGTAGCCTGCATGCCAGGCAGTGATGCAGCCAGACACAACGCATGAGACACTCCTGCAGAAATTTGCTGGAGTCTTTGCTGACATACCGTACCACATCTCCTCAAATTCCTAATGAGGTATGCTTTCTTCATGATTATTATCAATGTATCAAGCCCCAGGACAGATCCTCTGAGACGCTGATACCCAGGAACTGGAAGCTGCTCACCCCTCCCGGCTCCCCCTACCTGAAGTCCACAATCAGCTCCTTGATCTAACTTTCTGAGTAGTTGTGACACCGCTCATCCAGTCAACCTATCTCACTCCTGTATGGCTCCTCATTGCCATCCCCACAGCAACACCGCTCACAGTGTCGCCACCCCTAACAGTGCTCCTTCTCTTCCTCCTCACACTCCCTGTACAGTTGTGCGAGAAGAGGGGGAGGAGAAAACAGGGAGTGGGGGGGAGAGGGAGGTTTGGGGGGGGAAGACAGGGCAACAGAGGGAGCTGACGTGGTCTCTCTCCCTTTGCAGAGCGAGTGCTGGAAGGCAGAGAATGCGGGCAGTGAGGGGGAGGTCAACGCCGGTGAGATCTACGGTGCTGACAGCCGCTGCTTCTTGTCCAACCTCAGCCGAGCGGTGAGTGTCTGGGCCTCCCCTACCCTCCCAAACCCCTGCCCACCTCTGAGCAGGAACCGGGGCTATGAACTGACCTGGTTTCCACCGGATTGGATGGAGAAGATCAAAGGAAGGGTGAGAGTGGGGGTGGGGGAGGTAGATGGGTGCGGGGGGAGGTTAGGGAGGAACCCTCACACTCAAGAGAATTGTTTGACAGAGGAGAAAGGGACGATGGGGTGGGGATGTGGCCCTGAAGACTGACCCCCACCTCTGCCCCACTGCAGGGACCCCAAGGACAAGAGGCAGTCGGACGTTGCTACCTGCACCGGTGTCGGGGGTTGTGGGGCCTGGAGGTCAGAGTTCAGGGGTCAGACTGGCTCCCCTGTCGCCCTGGAGACAGTGTCCAGGTAGGTAAGGGGCGGAAAGAGAGAAAGAGGGTGGGAGTGAAGAAGGTCTGGGGGGGGTGGTGGAGAGAACCAGGAGAGGGATGCGGGTGGGAATGGAGGGTAGGAAGGGGTGAAGGGAAACAAGAGGAGACAAGGGAGGGGTTAAGGGCAGGGGAGGGCGGAAGAGAATGGGGATAAAAGGCAGCAGGGTAGAAGAGGTGGTGGGGGAGGGAATGAGAGGGGAGAACACGAGGGGTGGTAAAGGGAGGGTGGAAGTAAGGGGAACAGATAGGGGGGGCTGAAAGGGAGGTGGAAAGAGGAAAGGAGGGGTGGGGAGAACAGGAGGGGGTGAAGGAGATGGCAGGAGAGGCGTTAAGGGGAGTGAAGACAGCATGAAGTTAAGGGTGGAGAACTGGAGGGAGAATGCGAGGGGACTGAAGGTGGAGGAATGAAGGAGAGTGGAGGAGAAGGTGTAACATTCTGTCAGAGTTGGAGAAAGAAGAGGAAGTCTAACACCCCTTCCCTCCTTTCTGTTTCAGGTCCTGGGGTACCTCGGCCTCGTCTCCTGCCCCGCAGTGCTGTGTCGGGAGGGGGCTTGGCACCAGGACCCTGCCGGCCCACAGACGACCCCTGACCTGTCCCCAGCCTCCCCCACCAGGTCCCACCTGCCCGACGGGGCCACCCGCCAGAGGTGCCAAGGGTGGGGGCAGGGGTTTTGGCTGGCCGTCCGTCTGCAGTTCTCCGACAGGCCACCCTGCCCCCCACTCCAGTCCGGGGAGGTGGGTGGCGAGGGGGAGGAGGTCGCTCAGGCAGCCGGGATCCCCAGGTAACAGAGGAGTGGGACGGGGGTTCGTAGAGAAAGCTGGGATCCCCAGGTGGGGGGTGGGGTGGGAGTGGAGTTGGGGGAGAGGGTGAGTGAGAGGGACAGAGGTGAGTCACAGGTTTACACAGTGGGAAACAGGCCCTTCAGCCCAACTGCTTCATGCTGACCCGAATCCCCATCCAAGCCAGTCCCACCTTCATGAATTTGACTCAGACCATTGCCACAGGCTCAGCAATTTATTCCTTTGCTTCCTGTGGTAAATACAGTTGTAAGGAAAAGTTGTGAACCCTTTGAAATTACATGGTTTTCTGCATTAATTACTCATAAAATGTGGTCTGATCTTCATCTAAGACACAATAATAGACAAACACAATCTGCCTAAACTAATAACATGCAAACAATTGTACTTCTTGTCAATACTGAGTATACCATTTAAACAATCACAGTCTCGATTCAAAAGAAGTATGTGAACCTCTGGGGTAATGCCTTCCACAAAAGCTAATCAGAGTCAGGCGTTCCAATCAGCGAGATGAGATTGGAGGTGTGGGTGTAGAGCTGCCCTGCCCTATAAAAAAGACACACAAAATCAGGTTACTGACAGAACCTGCTCTTCTCAAGAAAGATCTGTTTATGTGCAGCATGCCTCGATCAGAATAACTTTCAGAGGACCTTGGAAGAAGAATTGTAGAGACGTATGAAGCTGGAAAAGGCTACAAAAGCATTTCTGAAGCCCCGAGTGTTCCTCAGTCCACAGCAAGAGAAATGGTCTGCAAATGGAGGCAATTCAGTACTGTTGCTACTCTCCCTCGGAGTGGGCATCCTGCAAAGATCACACCAGGAGCACAACGTGCAATGCTGAAGGAGCTGAAAAAGAACCCAAAGGTAACAGCAAAAGACCTGCAGAGATCTCTAGAACTTGCTAAAGTCTCTGTTCGTGTGTCCACTCTAAGAAAACCACTGAACAAGAATGGTGTTCATGGAAGGACATCACAGAGGAAACCAGTGCAGTTCAAAACCTGCTGCACGTCTCAAGTTTGAAAAGGGCCACCTGGATGTTCTGGGACAATGTTCTGTGGGCAGATGAGACAAAAGCTGAACTTTCTGGTAGAAATCCACACCACTATGTTTGGAGGAAAACGCAGGCTACACACTAACACCTCATCCCAACTGTGAAGCCTGGTGGAAGGAGCATCACCAGCACAAACAAGAAAAAAAAATCTGCAGATGCTGGAAATCCGAGCAACACACACACGTAATGCTGGAGGAACAAACCGTTCTAGCTGATACCACCCGGGAAACTATGGCAGCATAAAAGCCAGGACCAACAGGCTCCAGGACAGCTTCTTCCACAAGGCCATCGGACTGATTAATTCATGCTGACACAACTGTATTTCTATGTCATATTGACTGTCCTGCTGTACATAATACATATTACAAATTACTATCATTTAGACAGAGACATAACGTAAAGATATTTACTCCTCATGTATATGAAGGATGTAAGCAATCAAGTCAATTAAAGCTCGGCAGGCCAGGCAGCATCTATGGAAAAGAGTATATTTGATGTTTCTGGCTGAGACCCTTCATCAGGATTGACGATTTGGGGCTGCTTTGCTGCCTCAGGGCCTGGACACCTTGCAATCGTTGAGGGAACAATGAATTCAAAGTTGTATGAAGACATTTTACAGGGTAGCAGTCTGTCACCTGAAGCTTAAGGCAATGATCCAAAACACAAGAGTAAATCAACAACAGAATAGTTTAAAAATGTTTTGGAATGGCCAAATCAGAGTCCAGATCTTACCCCAGGTAAGGGGGCTGTTCATACAAGGTATTCCAGAGATATTGATGACGGCTTTGTATGGAGGAATGGTCTAAAGTTCCTCCTTGCCGTTGTGTGAGTCTGATCAGCAGCTAGAAGATATGTTTGGTGCAAAAGGAGGTTCTACCAGTTATTAAATACAAGGATTCACATACTTTTTCCCAGCCTGGACTGTGAATGACTAAACAATGTGTTCAATAAAGACATGAGAAGTACAATTGTTTGTGTGTTATTAGTTATTGTGTTGGGCATGTGGCCAAGTGGTTAAGGCATTCGTCTAGTGATCGGAAGGTCACTAGTTCGAGCATCAGCTGTGGCAGCGTGTTTGTGTCCTTGAGCAAGGTACTTAACCGCACGTTGCTCTAGTTTGCGCGAGGAGTGGTGCCCCACACAGACTTCCAATCTGCGCCTTGTAAGGCATGAAAATGCCCGACGTGGGCCTCTCGTGGGTCTGAGTCGACTCCCCCCCCCCCCCCCCCCCCCCCCCATTAGTTTAGGGAGATTGTGTTTGTCTATTATTGTGACTTGGATGAAGATCAGGCAATATTTTATGAGTAATTAATGCAGAAAACCAGGCAAATGCAAAGGGTTCACAAACTTTCTCCTGCAACTATATGTTGTGAAATTTGTTGCTTTGTGGCGGTGGTTCAGTGCAAGACCAAAAGGTGATGATAAATAAATCAGAATGGTGAGGTTCAAGGACTATTGGGAAATCTGATGGCAGAGGGGACGAAGTTGTTCCTGAAACTTCTGGTGTGGGGCTTCAGGCATCTGCCTCTCCCCCCTAATGGAAGACGGCATGTCCCAGATGGCGAGGGTCCTTAGACTTGCGGGCCTGGGTGTACACCCCACAAGCTGTGCTGCAGGAGGGAGCCGAGGGGAGACCTGGACTGAACCCCCACCTCTCTCTCTCTCTCTCTACAGAGGCCACGTGTCACGGCCCCCGGGTGTGCGGACCCCACCAGCTGTGCCTGCAGTTCTGGGAGAGAGAGTGCGGGCAGCCCAGCGTACAGTCCCTCCAGCAGCAGCTGCAGGGCAGTCTGCAACAGCGGCCTCTGCTCCTGCGTCTACGCGGGCACAACTGTACCATCCTCAGCGCCAGGTGTGAGCGGGAGGGGCGCCAGAGGGCTGTCTATCACTGTTTGGGGTGGGGGGGAAGAACACAAGATCAGTCGTCTCTGCGGCGGGGTGCAGGGAGGGGATGCGTGGTGTGCACCACACACACACACACACGGATAGAACTGCAGGGGAGGGGTACAGGTGCATTACATTGACCCTTCTCTCTCTCTCTCTCTCCACACACAGGATGGAGCCTCCCGCGGGCACGGCGACCGCAGTGACCGCGGCGTGCGCCTCGCTGTCGGGGCTCCTGGTGCTGGCGGTGCTGGGCCTGGGCACCTCCCGACTGCTCCGCAGAGGGAGGCGGCGCGTGGGGACGGGGCAAGGGGCGGCCACCTCCTCCCCAGGAGAGACAGAACACAAGCCACAGCCCTAGGGGAGGGAGGCAGAAACTCCTCACCGAATACGAGCCCTCCCCGACGTTCCCTGCTTCCCCTCCCCATCGAACATCCCTCTCCCGCCTCTCCAATACTCCTCCCTTCCTCTCCTCACACCGCTGATCCCACTAAGTCGCGCGCGCACACACACACACACAGAAACACAGATCGGTTTTATTCAGGGTGCAGGCATATGGACGAATGGGAGGGGAAAGGGAAGGGTGGGTGAGCTGCCCCATCTCCAGACCTTCCCTGCAGTCCTGGTTACTGGGGGAAGGGAAGGATTGGAATGTCTTGCCCCACGCCTGTTCGCATCCTGGCCAGCTCTCGGCCTGTCAGTCGCAGTAGCCCACCACAGAGCGATGTCCTCTCCCATGCTCCCGCCAGCTCTCGATAGAAGCAGTCCACGACGACGGGGCGGGGAGGGCTGAGGAGGACTTGCCCACCACCCCGGCCAGCTCTCTGTCGAAGCGGCCTGTGAGCCCACGCCTTCAGATCTCACTCAGGGTCGGCGATGGCAGGGGAGGGGCAGGCCGGGCCGGGGAAAGGGGGCAATCAGGCCTCTCCCACGCTCCCTGCCAGTTCCCGGTAGAAGCGGTCCGCGAAGGCGGGCTCGCTCTCCTCCAGGGCGGCCAGCAACCGGTTCCTGTCGTCGGGGCCCCAGGCCTGGAACCAGCGGGCCCACTGGCCCAGCTGGAGCTGGGCGAGGCTGGGGGGTTCACTGGAGACGCCCAGGGCCCCCAGGGACGGCAGCAGGCCCCACGCCTTGCCCGGCACCGCCCCCTGCAGCAGCTGGTGGAAGAAGCACTCCCGCTGGGCCGGGGGCCAGAAGCCAAACCAGCCAACCACGCAAGCTATCTGCTGGGAGGGGCTCTGTGGATACATCCCGTGGGGGGGCTGTGGGAAGAGGGGAGAGGTCCTGTCCTCCAATTCCATGCTGAGAGTGCTCTGTGCGTGGGGAGTCGTCCCATCTTCCTCTTCCATCCTGGGGGCAGAGGGGAGAGAGGTCAGTGCCCTGTCCCAACCCTTCTCTCATTTCATCTCCACCCTGGGGGCAGAGGGGAGAGAGGTCAGTGCCCTGTCCCAACCCTTCTCCCATTTCATCTCCACCCTAGGGCCTGGGGCCAGAGGTGAGAGCCCTCCCTGTCCTCACCCCCATCTCCATACCGGGGGTGGGGGTGAGGTGTTGTGACTGTGGGGAGAGAGGAGAGCTCTCGTACTCCATCTCCAATCCAGAGGAGAAATAAATAAGGCATCCGTTAGTCTTGCGAGACCACGGATCTGCGCCTGGAAAGTCCTCACTCTCCAGGGCGCAGGCCTGGGCAAGGTTGTATGGAAGACCAGCAGCTGCCCATGCTGCAAGTCTCCCCTCTCCACAACAACGATGTTGTCCAAGGGAAGGGCATTAAGGCCGACACAGCTTGGCACCGGTGTAGTCGCAGAGCAATGTGTGATTAATTGCCTTGCTCAAAGGCACAACACATTGCCTCAGCTGGGGTTCGAACTCACGACCTTCAGGTCGCTAGTCCAATGCCTTAACCACTTGGCCACGTACCCAGAGGAGAGAGGAGAGGAATTAGTGTGTCAATCCTGTTCCAACCCCTACCCTGCCCACCTCCCTCTCCTCTGCCTCCACATTGCAGGTTGCTGCGGGTGAGGAGAGAGGGGAACCAGCGTGCGTTCGACCCTCATCCCAGAGCTGTGTAGAAGGGAGCGGGAGGGGGGAAAGATGCAGTGTGCATCAGATCACCCCCCCCCCACACCCCCCTCCTGTCTCCATGTGTCAATCTGCCCCCCCCCACAATCAGCCTCTCCTCTGCTCCCCACCCAACCCCTCCATCTCTGTCCCAGGTGCTGAAGAGAGGGGAGAGGCTGGTGTCTGTGTCCCTTCCCCCGCCCCGACACCAGCACGGCATGTCCTTCGGACGCCACGCCTACTGGGTTCTCCCAATGGTGGCTCCCCCAATGCCCAGCAGGTCCGATAGGGAGACTCTGGGTCCAATCCCAGGCACTGGCACTGCCTGTGTGGAGTTTGCCCGCTCTACCTGTGACCACATGGCTTTCCCTGAGTTCTCAGATCTCCTCCCACACCATGGTGACTGCGTGGGGTTATCGATGAAGCCCTACCACCCCCCCCCACTGTGTGGTAGAGGGAAATAATGCAAGGGGAGGAAGTAGGTGGGAACTGGTGGGCTGAAGAGTCTTAATCCGTCCTCTATCTCCGAATAAATGAGTCGCTCTTCTTCTAATCTAAGCCTGCATGATTCCATTTCCCCCTATACTGCTACAGAATCAGATTTAAGCCGTCCAGCCCATCGAGTCTGCTGATTTCCTATCGACTGCATTTCCCGCCTGCTCCCTGTAACCCTTGACACCCTTACCAATAAAGAACTTGTCAGCCTCCCCAAGGTTTCCCAATGACTCAGATTCACTATCCTCTGGCTAAAGAACATCCTCATCGTTTCTGTTCTGGAGGGAGGTCACTGAACTCTGAGGTTACACTCCCAGATCCTAGACTCTCCCACTGTTGAAAACATAATCTTCACCTCTACCTTAGGCTTTCCAATAAGCGACAGGTGAGATACCCCCTCATTCTTCTAAACTCCAGACCAGAGCAGCCGAATTGCCCCTCTAGACCCTGTAGTAGTCCAGAGGGAGCGAAATGCCCCCGCAGTTTCCAAGAACTTTCCCCAGAGAAACACACTGTGCTGCCCCGAAGGTGTTGATCAGACTCGGGAACTCTCTGTCTGTCTGTATCTTCTTTTACGGCGGTTGGCATCCAGCTTAATGGTGCATTACCGCCACCCTCTGCTCCGGAATGTGCACTAGACATACATTCTAAATCCCTTCACCCAATTTTATATATATATATATATATATATATATATATATACAAACCTACACTTCACCCTCCCATCTTTGACCATCCTAGTATCCTATTCGTCATATTCTATAAAAAACCCCTGTACCCCTTAAAAACGCTAAAAATACCCGGACTTGTGCTCTCGCACCCATGCCCAGCAACCCTTTTAATGTGAATTCCTGCACCCCCAACTCCCTTATTTCTCATCATCTCTCTCTGTATCCCATACTTCCTGCAACTCAGAACTACATGTTCTACTGACTCCTCTTCCTGACATTCCTCACACAATCCTGTCTGGTGTTTCCCTATCATTTTCAACGTTTTGTTTAATGCACAATGCCCCAGACTCGGGAACTCACCTGCTGTTGCCCCTTTAAACAGCCGCGGCGACCCCACTTCCGGCCGCTGGCCCCGCCCAGTGAGGGCAAGGCGGACGGTAACGTTTGGCTACTGGGCGAACGGTCAGACACCAGAACGGCGGAAAGACCCGAACGTGGACGAAAGTTGCCGAAGTTGGCCCCGCGGTTAATTAAAAAGGATTAAAGTATATCGTTGTGATTACCAGCTGTACTTGTGTATTTTCTTCAGTAAATTCGGTGGCTTCGTGTAGTTTGATGGTTTAATGCCGCTTTTCCTCGGAAACAGCCGCTACAGATTAGAAGACAGTTCTAATGGGCGGGTTTTGGGATTGACCATTGCTGAACCGCGGCGATCGGACGCCAAGCAACCCAGAAGGACGCTGGCGAAGAGTTGCACGCACAACCAATGGGAAGTAAGCTCGTCAGGTTGGCGAGCCTATGGGAAACTGGAGCAACGGCCGCTAATCGGCTAATAGGAAACCGTAGAGCTTTGGGCCGCAGGCCAATGGGAAGAGAGAGAATCACAGATTGACCAATGGGAGGTCGCCTCGAAATCTTAATGGCTGGAGAGTGACACGTGAGGGCGGGGCGTCGACTGGAGAGAGCCGAAGCCTCGCCGGAAAGAGCCGAGGTGGCGGCTCCTCCTCTCCGGCTCCCCCCACCTTG
The DNA here is from genome assembly GCF_030028105.1 of Mobula birostris. Lineage (NCBI taxonomy): Eukaryota > Metazoa > Chordata > Chondrichthyes > Myliobatiformes > Myliobatidae > Mobula > Mobula birostris. Next base: position 16,929,906 of record NC_092379.1, read on the forward strand.
TCGGCCCGAGCGGGAGCAGGGAAAATGGCGGATCTAGAAGACGTGACTCTGGACGGCAGGGAGCTGCAGAAACTACGCGTCACCGACCTGAAGGCGGCCCTGGAGGAGCGCGGCTTGGCCAAGAGCGGCTCCAAGAACGCGCTGATCAAGCGGCTGAAGGGGGTGAGCGGTGGGCGGGCAGGAACCCGGGCGGCATCGGGCCTGGACTTAAACCGCCGCCCCACTTGTTTGTGGCGAGCGGCCGGGCCGCACTGCGCCTGCGCGCAGGGAGGTGAACGACGGTCCCCGCCGCACTGCGCATCCGCGGCGGTACCGAGTACCGGTCCTCGACCTGGTGCGCCTGTGCGCTTGAGAGAACCGGCCTGACTTTTGGACTTGCGTGGTCCGGACCCACTTCACCTGTGCCTGAGTGAAGGTGGGTGTGGTGGGAGGGTCGTGGGCAGCAGCGGCTGCATTGCACATGCGCCTCTGCGGAGGTGGGTGACCAATCAGAGAGTCGATATGCCTCCCTGTTAGACTCTAACTGGCCAATCAAAGTCTACTTCTGTGCTCAAACCACCCTGACCAGAGAGTCTGTCCGTATCTTTTAACACCTGATCAGGAAGAGTCGTTCTGTGCTTCAACTCACCAGCCAGTCCAATCGGATTGCCTGTTTATTGAGGCCTGAATGACTCGTTGATGGATGAAAGTGCCCTCTTCAAATCACTGATCAATTACACTGGCTGCTGACCTCAGTTACTTACTGACCAATCAGATAGTTTGACTTACTCCTGCCGTCACTAGATATCAGAGACCATTAAACAGACCAATCAACCAGTTTGTTCATTACACCCAATAACACAACAGACGGTACTCTGTGTCACCCACAACATTTAGAGTCTGGCCATTGCCCTAAATAACATGCTCCAATCAGAGTATGCTTGTATCCATTAATAACTCACAGATCAATCAGAAGGTCAACGTTTAACTCAGCAAAATCACTCACTACATAATTATACAGAGTTACTGTTTATTCAGGGTGAGGGTCTCTCACTGTGTGACTGTACAGTCACTTTATTCAGGGTGAGGGTCACTCACTGTGTAACTGTACAGAGTCACTGTTTATTCAGGATGAGGGTCTCTCACTGTGTAACTGTACAGAGTCACTGTTTATTCAGGGCGAGGGTCACTCACTGTGTAACTGTACAGAGTCACTGTTTATTCAGGGTGAAGGTCACTCACTGTGTAACTGTACAGAGTCACTGTTTATTCAGGGTGAGGGTCAGTCACTGTGTAACTGTACAGAGTCACTGTTTATTCAGGGTGAAGGTCACTCACTGTGTAACTGTACAGAGTCACTGTTTATTCAGGGTGAGGGTCACTCACTGTGTAACTGTACAGTCACTGTTTACTCAGGGTGAGGGTCAGTCACTGTGTAACTGTACAGTCACTGTTTATTCAGGGTGAGAGTCACCGTGTAATTGTACGGAGTCACTGTTTACTTCGGGTGAGGGTCACTCACTGTGTAACTGTACAGAGTCACTGTTTATTCAGGGTGAAGGTCACTCACTGTGTAACTGTACAGAGTCACTGTTTATTCAGGGTGAGGGTCAGTCACTGTGTAACTGTACAGAGTCACTGTTTATTCAGGGTGAAGGTCACTCACTGTGTAACTGTACAGAGTCACTGTTTATTCAGGGTGAGGGTCACTCACTGTGTAACTGTACAGTCACTGTTTATTCAGGGTGAGAGTCACCGTGTAATTGTACGGAGTCACTGTTTACTTCGGGTGAGGGTCACTCACTGTGTAACTGTACAGAGTCAGTGTTTATTCAGGCTGAGGGTCACTCACTGTGTAACTGTACAGAGTCACTGTTTATTCAGGGTGAAGGTCACTCACTGTGTAACTGTACAGAGTCACTGTTTATTCAGGGTGAAGGTCACTCACTGTGTAACTGTACAGAGTCACTGTTTATTCAGGGTGAGGGTCACTCACTATGTAACTGTACAGAGTCACTGTTTATTCAGGGTGAGGGTCACTCACTTTGTAACTGTACAGAGTCACTGTTTATTCAGGGTGAGGGTCACTCACTATGTAACTGTACAGAGTCACTGTTTATTCAGGGTGAAGGTCACTCACTGTGTAACTATAGATTCACTGTTTATTGACTGTGAGGGTCACTGTAACTTTTCAGAGAGACTGTTTAGCGCGAGTGTCACTCACATTGTACGGAGTATCTGTTTGTTCAGGGTGAAGGTCACTCACTGTGACTGTACAGAGTGACTGTTTATTGACTTTGAGCGTCACTGTGTAACTTTTCAGAGACACTGTTTAGTGTGAGTGTCACTCACATTGTACGGAGTATCTGTTTGTTCAGGGTGAAGGTCACTCACTGTGTGACTGTACAGAGTGACTGTTGTTTATACATGGGGAGTTCACTGTGTAACTGTACAGGGTGAAGGTCACTATGTGTGTAACTGTAGAGAGTCACTGCTTGTTCAGGGTGAAGGTAACTAACTGTACGGAGTTACTGTTTATTCACGGTGAAGGCTCCTCTCAGTGTAACTTTACAGAGTCACCGTTTATTCAGGGTGAGGGTCACTCACTGTGTGACTATACAGGGTCACTGTTTATACACGGATGTCACTGTGTAACTGTACAGAGTCGCTGTTTACTCAGGGTGAAGGTCACTCACTTTGTAACTGTACAGAGTCACTGTTTATATTCAGGATGAGGGTTACTCACTGTGTCCCTGTACAGATTCACTGTTTATTGACTGTGAGGGTCACTGTGTAACTTTTCAGAGACACCGTTTACCGTGAGTATCATTCACATTGTATGGCGTATCTGTTTGTTCAGGGTGAGGGTCACTCACTTTGTGACTGTACAGAGACACAGGTATTTTTCAGAGTGACCGGTACTCACTGTGTAACTGTACTGAGTCACTGTTTATACATGGGGAGTTCACTGTGTAACTGTACAGAGTCACTGTTTATTCAAGGTGAGGGTCACTCACTGTGTCCCTGTACAGAGTCACTGTTTATTGACTTTGAGCGTCACTGTGTAACTTTTCAGAGAGACTGTTTAGCGCGAGTGTCACTCACATTGTATGGAGTATCTGTTTATTCAGGTTGAAGGTCACTCACTGTGTGACTGTACAGAGTGACTGTTTATTTAGGGTGAGGGTCATTCAGTTTCTAACTGTACAGAGTCACTGTTTATTCAGGATGAGGGTCACTCACTGTGTGACTGTACAGAGTGACTGTTGTTTATACATGGGGAGTTCACTGTGTAACTGTACAGGGTGAAGGTCACTATGTGTGTAACTGTAGAGTCACTGCTTGTTCAGGGTGAAAGTAACTAACTGTACGGAGTTACTGTTTATTCACAGTGAAGGCCTCTCACAGTGTAACTTTACAGAGTCACCATTTATTCAGGGTGAGGGTCACTCACTGTGTAACTGTACAGAGTCACTGTTTATTCAGGGTGAGGGTCACTGTGTAACTGTACAGAGTCACTGTTTATTCAGGGTGAGGGTCACTGTGTAACTGTATGGAGTCACTGTTTATTCAGGGTGAGGGTCACTCACTGTGTAACTTTTATAGAGTCACTGTTTTTACATGGGGAGGTCATGGTATAACTGTACATAGTCACTGTTTAATCAGGGTGAATGATCACTTAATGTCATACCGTGGAGAGTCACTGTTCAGTGCGGTGGTCGTTTATTGTGTAAGTGTACAGAGTCACTTTATTCATCATGAGGGTTACTCAGTGTGTAACTCTACAGAGTCACTTTATTCAGGGTGAAGATCACTGATTGTGGAACTGTAGAGAGTCACTGTTTGTTCAGAGTGAAGGTAACTGTACAGGGTTACTGTTTATTGACTGTGATCATCACTGTGTAACTCTTCAGAATCACTGTGTTAAGGTGAACGTCATAGAAAACATCGAAACTTACAGCACAGTACAGGCCCTTCAGCCCACAAAGCTGTGCTGAACATGTCCTTACCTTAGAAATTACCTATGGTTACCCATAGCCCTCTATTTTCCTAAGCTCCATGTACCTATCCAGGAGTCTCTTAAAAGACCCTATCGTATCTGCCTCCACCACCGTCGCCGGCAGCCCATTCCACACACTCTCTGCTCTCTGCGTGAAAAAAACACTTTCCCCTGACATCTCCTTTGTACGTACTTCAAAGCACTCGCGTGCTAGCCATTTCAGCCCTGGGAAAAAGCCTCTGACTATTCATATGATCGATGCCTACCATCATTTTATGCACCTCTATCAGGTCACCTCTCATCTTCTGTTGCTCCAAGGAGAAAAGGCCAAATTCACTCAACCTGTTCTCATAAGGCATGCTTCCCAATCCAGGCAACATCCTTGTGAATCTCCTCTGCACCCTTTCTATGGTTTCCACGTCCTTCCTGTAGTGAGGCGACCAGAACTGAGCACAGTACTCCAAGTGGGGTCTGACCAGGGTCCTATATAGCTGCAACATTTACCTCTCGGCTCTTAAACTCAATCCCACGGTTGATGAAGGCCAATGCACCGTATGCCTTCTTAACCACAGAGTCAACCTGCGCAGCAGCTTTGAGTGACCTATGGACTCGGACCCCAAGATCCCTCTGATCCTCCACACTGCCAAGAGTCTTACCATTAATACTATATTCTGTTATCATATTTGACCTACCAAAATGAATCACCTCACACTTATCTGGGTTGAACTCCATCTGCCACTTCTCAGCCCAGTTTTGCCTCCTCTCAATGTCCCGCTGTAACCTCTGACAGCCCTCCACAATATCCGCAACACCCCCAACCTTTGTGTCATCAGCAAACTTACTAACCCAACCCTCCACTTCCTCATCCAGGTTATTTATAAAAATCACGAAGAATAGGGGTCCCAGAACAGATCCCTGAGGCACACCACTGGTCACCATCCTCCATGCAGCATATGACCTGTCTACAACCACTCTTTGCCTTCTGTGAGCAAGCCAGTTCTAAATCCACAAAGCAATGTCCCCTTGGATCCCATGCCTCCTTACTTTCTCAATAAGCCTTGCATGGGGTACCTTATCAAATGCTTTGCTAAAATCCATATACACTACACCTACGGCTCTACCTTCATCAATGTGTTTAGTCACATCCTCAAAAAATTCAGTCAGGCTCGTAAGGCATGACCTGCCTTTGACAAAGCCATGCTGACTATTCCTAATCATATTATGCCTTCTCAAATGTTCATAATCCTGCCTCTCAGGATCTTCTCCATCAACTTACCAACCATTGAAGTAAGACTCACTGGGCTATCTCTACTCCCTTACTTGAATAAGGGAACAACATCCACAACCCTCCAATCCTCCGGAACCTCTCCCATCCCCATTGATGATGCAAAGATCATCGCCAGTAGCTCAGCAATCTCCTCCCTTGCCTCCCACAGTAGCCTGTGGTACATCTCGTCTGGTCCCGGTGATTTATCCAACTTGATGCTTTCCAAAAGCTCCAGCACATCCTCTTCCTTAATACCTACATGCTCAAGCTTTTCAGTCTGCTGTAAGTCATCCCTACAATCGCCAAGATCTTTTCCTGTAGTGAATACTGAAGCAAAGTACTCATTAAGTGCCTCTGCTATCTCCTCTGGTTCCATACACACTTTTCCATTGTCACACTTAGTTGGTCCTACTCTCTCACGTAGAAACCATAGAAACCATAGAACCATAGAAACTACAGCACAGAAACAGGCCTTTTGACCCTTCTTGGCTGTGCCGATCCATTTTCTGCCTAGTCCCACTGACCTGCACACGGACCATATCCCTCCATACACCTCCCATCCATGTATCTGTCCAATTTATTCTTAAATGTTAAAAAAGAACCCGCATTTACCACCTCGTCTGGCAGCTCATTCCATACTCCCACCACTCTCTGTGTGAAGAAGCCTCCCCCACCCCATGTTCCCTTTAAACTTTTCCCCCCTCACCCTTAACCCATGTCCTCTGGTTTTTTTCTCCCCTTGCCTCAGTGGAAAAAGCCTGCTTGCATTCACTCTATCTATACCCATCATAATTTTATATACCTCTATCAAATCTCCCCTCATTCTTCTACGCTCCAGGGAATGAAGTCCTAACCTATTCAACCTTTCTCTCTAACTGAGTTTCTCAAGTCCCGGCAACATCCTTGTAAACCTTCTCTGCACTCTTTCAACCTTACTTATATCCTTCCTGTAATTTGGTGACCAAAACTGAACACAATACTCCAGATTCGGCCTCACCAATGCCTTATACAACCTCATCATAACATTCCAGCTCTTATACTCAATACTTCGATTAATAAAGGCCAATGTACCAAAAGCTCTCTTTACGACCCTATCTACCTGTGATGACACTCTTAGGGAATTTTGTATCTGTATTCCCAGATCCCTCTGTTCCACTGCACTCCTCAGTGCCTTACCATTAATCCTGTATGTTCTACGTTGGTTTGTCCTTCCAACGTGCAATACCTCACACTTGTCAGTATTAAACTCCATCTGCCATTTTTCAGCCCATTTTTCCAGATGGTTCAAGTCCCTCTGTAGGCTCTGAAAACCTTCCTCACTGTCTACTACACCTCCAATCTTTGTATCATCAGCAAACTTGCTGATCCAATTTACCACATTATCATCCAGATCATTGATATAGATGACAAATAACAATGGACCCAGCACTGATCCCTGTGACACACCACTAGTCACAGGCCTCCACTCCGAGAAGCAATTCTCTACCACCACTCTCTGGCTTCTTCCATCGAGTCTTATCTTCTTGCTCTTCACAATTCTTGTAGAATGCTTTGGGGTTTTCCTTAATTCTGTCCACCAAGACCTTCTCATGGCCCCTTCTGGCTCTCCTAATTTCATTCTTAAACTCCTTCCTGCTAGCCTTATGATCTTCTAGATCTCTATCATTACCTAGTTTTTTGAACCTTTCATAAGCTCTTCTTTTCTTCTTGACTAGATTTACAACAGCCTTTGTACAGCACGGTTCCTGTACCTTACCACCCTTTCCCTGTCATTGCAACGTACCTATGCAGAACTCCACGCAAATATCTTCTGAACATTTGCCACATTCTTCCGTATGTTTCCCTGAGAACATCTGTTCCCAATTTGTGCTACCAAGTTCCTGCCTGATAGCCTCATATTTCCCCTTACTCCAATTAAACGCTTTCCTAACTTGTCTGCTCCTATCCCTCTCCAATATTATGGTAAAGGAGATAGAATTGTGATCACTATCTCCAAAATGCTCTCCCACTGAGAGATCTGATACCTGAGCATGTTCATTTCCCAATACCAGATCAAGTACAGCCTCTCCTCTTGTAGGTTTATCTACATATTGTGTCAAGAAACCTTCCTGAACACACCTAACAAACTCCACCCCATCTAAACCCCTCACTCTAGGGAGAGGCCAATCGATAATTGGGAGATTAAAATCTCCCACCACAATAACCCTGTTATTTTTACACCTTTCCAGAATCTGTCTCCCTATCTGCTTCTCAATGTTCCTGTTACTATTGGGTGGTCTGTTTAAAAAAAAAACACACAGTAGAGTTATTAACCCCTCCTGTTCCTAACTTCCACCCACAGAGACTCCGTAGACAATCCCTCCATGACTTCCTCCTTCCTTGCAGCCGTGACACCATCTCTGATCAACGGTGCCACGCTCCCACCTCTTTTGCCTCCCTCCGTGTCCTTTCTGAAACATCTAAAGCCTGACACTCTAAGTAGCCATTCCGGTCCCTGAGCCATCCAAGTCTCTGTAATGGCCAGAGCTCCAAGTCCTGGTGCACACTCTCAGCTCATCTGCTTTGTTCATAATACTTCTTGCATTAAAATAGACACATTGCAAACCATCGGTCTGAGCGCGTCCCTTCTCTATCACCTGCCTATCCTCCCTTTCAAACTATCTCCAAGCTTTCTCTATTTGTGAACAGAGAAGGTGAATAGTGAATAGAGGGGGACACAGAATCAGGAGACGTAGAGTCAGTATGGATAGAACTGAGAAATTCTAAGGGTAGAAAGACCCTAATGGGAGTTATCTACAGGCCCCCAAATAGTAGTCTGGATGTAGGGTGTAAGTTGAATCAAGAGTTAAAATTGGCATGTCGCAAAGGTAATGCTACAGTTGTTATGGGGGATTTTAACATGCAGGTAGACTAGAGGAATCAGGTTGGTACTGAACCCCAAAAAGGGGAGTTTGTGGGGTCCCTCCGAGATGGATTCTTAGAACAGCTTGTACTAGAGCCTACCAGAGAGAATGCAATTCTAGATTTAGTGTTGTGCAATGAACTGGATTTGATCAGGGACCTCGTGGTAAAGGAGCCATTAGGAGGTAGTGACCATAATATGATAAGTTTTAATCTACAATTCGAGGGGGAGAAGGGAAACTCGGAAGTGTCAGTATTACAGTTGAACAGAGGGAACTATGGTGCTATGAGGGAGGAGCTGGCCAAAGTTCAATGGAACAATACCCTAGCAGGGATGACAGTGGAACAGCAATGGCAAGTGTTTCTGGGAATAATGCGGAAGGTGCAGGATCAGTTCATTCCAAAAGAGGAAGGAAGATCCTAAGGGGAGTAAGGGGAGGCCGTGGCTGACAAGGGAAGTAGTGGACAGTATAAAAATAAAAGAGAGGAAGTATAACATAGCAAGGATGAGCGGGAAGCCAGAGGGTTGGGAAACATTTAAAGAGCAACAGAAGGTAACTAAAAAGGCAATATGTGGAGAAAAAATGAGGTACGAAGGTAAACTAGCCAAGAATATAAAGGAGGATAGTAAAAGCTTCTTTAGGTATGTGAAAAGGAAAGAAATAGTTAAGACCAAAATTGGGCCCTTGAAGACAGAAGCGGGTGAATTTATTATGGAGAACAAGGAAATGGCAGACGAGCTGAACAGGCACTTTGGATCTGCCTTCACTAGGGAAGACACAAACAATCTCCCAGATGTAATAGTGGCCAAAGGACCTAGGGTAATGGATGAACTGAAGGAAATTTATATTAGGCAGGAAATGGTGTTGGATAGGCTGTTGGATCTGAAGGCTGATAGTCCCCGGGACCTGATGGTCTGCATCCCAGGGTACTTAAGGAGGTGGCTTTAGAAATTGTGGACGCATTGGTAATCATTTTCCAATGTTCTATAGATTCAGGATCAGTTCCTGTGGATTGGAGGGTGGCTAATGTCCCTCTCTTCAAGAAGGGAGGAAGAGAGAAAACAGGGAATTATAGACCGGTTAGCCTGACGTCGGTGGTGGGAAAGATGCTGGAGTCAATTATAAAAGATGAAATTATGACACATCTGGATAGAAGTAACAGGATCGGTCCAAGTCAGCATGGATTTACGAAGGGGAAACCGTGCTTGACTAATCTTCTGGAATTTTTTGAGGATGTAATATGAGAATGGACAAGGGAGAGCCAGTGGATGTAGTGTACCTGGACTTTCAGAAAGCCTTTGATAAAGTCCCACATAGGAGATTAGTGGGCAAAATTAGGGCACATGGTATTGGGGGCAGAGTACTGACATGGATTGAAAATTGGCTGGCTGACAGAAAACAAAGAGTGGCGATTAACGGGTCCCTTTTGGAATGGCAGGTGGTGACCAGTGGGGTACCACAGGGTTCAGTGCTGGGACCGCAGCTGTTTACAATATATATTAATGATTTAGATGAGGGAATTAAAAGTAACATTAGCAAATTTGCCGATGACACAAAGCTGGGTGGTGGCAGTGTGAAATGTGAGGAGGATGTTATGAGAATGCAGGGTGACCTAGACAGGTTGGGTGAGCGGGCAGATGCAGTTTAATTTGGATAAATGTGAGGTTATCCACTTTGGTGGTAAGAACGGGAAGGCAGATTATTATCTAAATGGAGTCAAGTTAGGAAAAGAGGAAGTACAATGAGATCTAGGTGTCCTTGTTCATCAGTCACTGAAAGCAAGCATGCAGGTACAGCAGGCAGTGAAGAAGGCTAATGGCATGTTGGCCTTCATAACAAGGGGAGTTGAGTATAGGAGCAAAGAGGTCCTTCTGCAGCTGTACAGGGCCCTGGTGAGACCACACCTGGAGTATTGTGTACAGTTTTGGTCTCCAAATTTGAGGAAGGACATTCTAGCTATTGAGGAAGTGCAGCGTAGGTTCACGGGGTTAATTCCTGGGATGGCGGGACTGTCATATGTTGAAAGATTGGAGCGACTGGGCTTGTATACACTGGAATTTAGAAGGCTGAGAGGGGATCTGATTGAAACATATAAGATTATTACGGGATTGGACACGCTGGAGGCAGGAAGCATGTTCCCGCTGATGGGTGAGTCCAGAACCACAGGCCACAGTTTAAAAATAAGGGGTAGGCCATTTAGAACAGAGTTGAGGAAAAAGTTTTTCACCCGGAGAGTGGTGGATATATGGAATGCTGTGCCCCAGAAGGCTGTGGAGGCCAAGTCTCTGGATGCTTTCAAAAAAGAGATGGATAGAGCTCTTAAAGATAGCGGAACCAAAGGTTGTGGGGATAAGGCAGGAACTGGATATTGATTGTGGATGATCAGCCATGATCACAGTGAATGGCGGTGTTGGCTCGAAGGGCCGAATGGCCTACTCCTGCACCTATTGTCTATTGAACCAACCGTGTCTTCTTCTGTCTCTTCAGTTCAGTTCCCACCCCCTAGCTATCTCTCAGTGTATCTGTATGGAATATTTGTTTATTCAGGGTGAGGGTCACTCACTGTGTAACTGTACAGTCATTCTTTATTCAGGGTGAGGGTCACTTGCTCTGTAACTGTGCAGAGTCACTGTTTATTCAGGGTGAAGGTTACTTACTGTGGAACTGTACAGTGATAGTGGTTTTTTTATCGTGAAGGTGACTAACTGTTTATTCAGTGAGGTTTTTGGTGTAACAGAGTCACTGTTTATTCAGGATGAGGGTCTGTCACTGTGTAACTATACAGTCACTGTTTACTTCGTGTGTGACTATGTGGAGGCAGGTTTTTCAGGGTGAAGGTCTCTCCCTGTGTAACTACACAGAATCACTGTACTGTTTGATGGAGTCAGTGTATCTGTATGGATTCAGTGTTTAACTGCAAAGTAACTTTATTCAGTGAGCATGTCATTCATTGTATAACTGCAGAGTCTGTTTATTCAGGATGATGTATTCTGTGTAACTGTACAGAGTCACTCTTTATTCTGTGTGAGGTTCACACTCTACTGTACTGAATCACTGTTTATTCAGGGTGAAGGTCACTCACTGTATGAGTGTACAGATGAACTGTTTATTCAGGGTGAGGGTCATTCAGTTTCTAACTGTACAGAGTCACTGTTTATTCAGGATGAGGGTCACTCACTGTGTGACTGTACAGAGTCACTGTTTATTCAGGATGAGGGTCACTCACTGTGTGACTGTACAGAGTGACTGTTGTTTATACATGGGGAGTTCACTGTGTAACTGTACAGGGTGAAGGTCACTATGTGTGTAACTGTAGAGAGTCACTGCTTGTTCAGGGTGAAGGTAACTAACTGTACGGAGTTACTGTTTATTCACGGTGAAGGCCTCTCACAGTGTAACTTTACAGAGTCACCATTTATTCAGGGTGAGGGTCACTCACTGTGTGACTGTACAGAGTGACTGTTGTTTATATATGGGGAGTTCACTGTGTAACTGTACAGGGTGAAGGTCACTATGTGTGTAACTGTAGAGAGTCACTGCTTGTTCAGGGTGAAGGTAACTAACTGTACGGAGTTACTGTTTATTCACGGTGAAGGCCTCTCACAGTGTAACTTTACAGAGTCACCATTTATTCAGGGTGAGGGTCACTCACTGTGTGACTGTACATAGTCACCGTTTACTCGGGTGAGGGTCACTGTGTAACTGTACAGAATCATTGTTTATTCAGGGTGAGGGTCACTGTGTAACTGTACAGAGTCACTGTTTTCTTAGGGTGAGGGTCACTGTGTAACTGTACAGAGTCACTGATTATTCAGGGTAGGGTCACTCATTGTGTAACTGTACAGATTTACTGTTCAGTCAAGGTGATGGTGTCTGTGTGACTACAGATCCACTCTTTTAATCAGGTTGAGAGTCACTGTGTAACTGAAGAGTCACTGTTTACTGACTGTGAGGGTCAGGGTGAAGGTCACTCACTGTGGAACTGTACAGTGTTAATTTTTTTCAGCGTGAAGGTGACTGTGTAACTGTACAAGTCATCGTTTATTCATTGAGGTTTTGGGTGTAACTGAGAGTCATTGTTTATTCAGGATGAGGGTCAGTCACTGTGTAACTGTACAGAGTCACTGTTTATTCAGGATGAGGGTCAGTCACTGTGTAACTGTACAGAGTCACTGTTTATTCAGGGTGAGGGTCAGTCACTGTAACTGAACAGAGTCACTGTTTATTCAGGGTGAAGGTCAGTCACTGTGTAACTGTACAGAGTCACTGTTTATTCAGGGTGAGGGTCAGTCACTGTGTAACTGTACAGAGTCACTGTTTATTCAGGGTGAGGGTCAGTCACTGTGTAACTGTACAGAGTCACTGTTTATTCAGGGTGAGGGTCAGTCACTGTTTACTCAGGGTGAGGGTCAGTCACTGTGTAACTGTACAGAGTCACTGTTTACTCAGGGTGAGGGTCAGTCACTGTGTAACTGTACAGTCACTGTTTACTCAGGGTGAGGGTCAGTCACTGTGTAACTGTACAAAGTCACTGTTTACTCAGGGTGAGGGTCACTCACAGTGTGACTGTACAGGGTCACTGTTTACTCAGGGTGAGGGTCAGTCACTGTAACTGTACAGAGTCACTGTTTACTCAGGGTGAGGGTCAGTCACTGTGTAACTGTACAGAGTCACTGTTTATTCAGGGTGAAGGTCAGTCACTGTGTAACTGTACAGTCACTGTTTACTCAGGGTGAGGGTCAGTCACTGTGTAACTGTACAAAGTCACTGTTTACTCAGGGTGAGGGTCACTCACAGTGTGACTGTACAGGGTCACTGTTTACTCAGGGTGAGGGTCAGTCACTGTGTAACTGTACAGAGTCACTGTTTACTCAGGGTGAGGGTCAGTCACTGTGTAACTGTACAGAGTCACTGTTTATTCAGGGTGAAGGTCAGTCACTGTGTAACTGTACAGAGTCACTGTTTATTCAGGGTGAGGGTCAGTCACTGTGTAACTGTACAGAGTCACTGTTTATTCAGGGTGAGGGTCAGTCACTGTGTAACTGTACAGAGTCACTGTTTACTCAGGGTGAGGGTCAGTCACTGTGTAACTGTACAAAGTCACTGTTTACTCAGGGTGAGGGTCACTCACAGTGTGACTGTACAGGGTCACTGTTTACTCAGGGTGAGGGTCAGTCACTGTGTAACTGTACAGTCACTGTTTACTCAGGGTGAGGGTCAGTCACTGTGTAACTGTACAGAGTCACTGTTTATTCAGAGTGGGAAACTAACTGTACAGAGTCATTGTTTATTCAGATTGAAGGTAACTGTACAGAGTTACTGTTTATTCAGGGTGAAGATCACTCACTGTGGAACTATTTATACCATGTGAAAGTGCCTGTGTGACTGTACAGATTCACTCTTCAATCAGGTTGAGAGTCACTGTGTAACTGAACAGAGTCATTGTTTATTCAGGTTAGGGTCAGTCACTGTGTAACTGTACAGAGTCACTATTTAATCAGGTAGAGCAGGGGTGTCAAACTACCGGCCCGCGGGAAAAAGAAGTATATTCACGACCATTTATTAGTATCTGTACGGCAGCCGCTCTCTCTGCCACCGCTGTCTGTACCAGCTGCTGTGCCGGCAGCTTGTTGTGTGTACTTAGAAAACAATCGGTGGCAGTTCGCCACCCGCTGTGCATAAGCACCTACCACCCTGCACTGAAGACCACTGGGGCCCCACTTACATCATCAGACACAGTATAAGCACGCAGAGTACTCAGGTTAGTAACTCCTGCAGCAAGGCTGAGACTGTTTGCTGCTGTGGTTCAAAATGCTTTCCAAGAAAAGAAAAATTGAAGGTCAGATATTAAACGATAATTGGAAAGATCGTTTTTCCTTCTGTGAGGTCAACAGCAAACCTGTGTGTCTGATATGCTCGCAGCAAGTGGCTGTGGCAAAAGAGTACAATATCAAACGACACTATGAGACTCCACACGGAGAAAAATATGAAGTACGCAGGACGACTCAGAACGCAGAAGGTAAATGAGCTAGAAGCAGCTCTGAAAAAACAGCAATCAGTGTTCAGCAAAAGTCGAGAGACTCATGATGGAGCTGTCAAGGCCAGCAATATTATTGCCAACAAAATAGCTGCTGCGTCGAAGCCATACTCAGAGAGGGAACTCATCAACGCATGTTGACAGCGGCTGAGCTGGGGTGCCCTGAGAAGAGACAAGCTTTTGGTAATATCAGCTTGTCAAGAAATACTATGGCAGAGAGAATCAGGGACCTTGCAGGAGATTTGAACGGTCAACTAAAAGACAAAGTGAAGTCATTTATTGCCTTCTGTATTGCAATTGATGAGAGCACCGACGTGACTGATGTAGCTCAGTTGGGAATATTTATTCGTGGTGTTGATGCATCTTTGACCGTCACCGAAGAGTTTGTGGAGATGGTGCCCATGACAAACACCACAACGGCGAAAGACGTTTCTCCAGCCTCATCGAGGCCTTGGACAGACTGGGGGTTGACTGGAGTCACGCTGTCAGCCTGGTAACAGATGGCGCACCGTCCGTGGTCAGGGAAAAAGGCAGGTGTTGTTGCGAAACTCAGAGAGAAAGTTCAGACAGAGAATCCAGAGCAGGAATTCTGGATTTTTCATTGTATTACACACCAAGAGGCGTTGTGTAGCAGGAGCCTGAAACTGGACAATGTCATGGATGTAGTAACCAAAACGGTTAATTTTATTAGAGCCAAGGGACTCAACCATCGGCAATTTGACACTCTTTTGTCCGAAAGTAATATTGGACACGGCCTACCCTACCACACTGAAGTCTGCTGGTTGAGCAGAGGGGTTGTGCTCAAACGTTGTTTTTCAATTATGTGCGGAAATTGGACTATTCATGATCGAGAAAGGGAAGCCAGTGGCAGAGTTGGATGTCACAGACTGGCTTCATGATCTTGCATCTTTGCTGGATATAACAGAGCACTTAAGTGTGCTTAATATTGACATGCAAGGCCACAACAAACTTGTTATGGAATACTACCACAGCATTCGTGCCTTTCAAATTAAATTAGGCCTGTGGGAGATGCAACTATCCCAGAGCAACTCAGCTCATTTCCCCTCTTTGCAGTCTGTGTGTGTCACTCATGGAAATAATGACAATATGGACAGGTACAAGGACAAAATATCACGGCTGAAAAGTGAGTTTTAGAATCGTTTCCAAGTCTTCACTCAGCTCGAGAAGGAATTCTCACTATTTTGCTTGCCATTTGCCGTCAATGCAGCATCAGATGTGCCAGAGGAACTCCAAATGGAACTAATTGAAATTCAGTGTAACTTGACTTTGGAATATAAATTTGAGATTGTGGGTCTGGATTCATTCTATCAATACCTGGGACTGATGTACCCCAAGATGACAGACTTTGCCTCAAAGATCCTTTGCATGTTTGGGACAACATATCTCTGAGCAGGTGTTCTCCATAATGAACATTAACAAATCCAAACTGCACTTGCAGCTGATGCACAGACATCTAAATGACATAATGAAAACCACAACTGCCCAGAATCTGGTCCCCGATGCTGACAGGCTGGTTAAAGCCAAGAGATGTCAAGTGTCTGGAAGCAGCAAGTGAGAAATGAGTGACACTGTTCGATGACTGCGACATGTAAGCAAAATGCATTCTGAAAGATTGAGTGTCATAATATTGTGATTTATTCATTTTCTGACTATTATTGTAAATGTGATCACTTCAATAAAAATTAGGTGCAGTTGTGTAGCCTACATTTACAATTTGTCTCGTTAGGTCTACATTTGTGTCTGCTAATGTTCGATTTCAAATGGTTTATTAATGGAAAGGGCGTGGCTCCCAAAATAATCTTAGCCAAAATAGCATCGTTTTTTCTCTCTCTCATCACAACTTTCTTGTAGCCTAAGGCTGTAAGTTAATACCAATCATAAAAATAATGCTTGCTAGGCAATCTTCTTCATAAGAAACGAAATTCGTAAAGTGAAACACTTTGTAGTTATAGCAGAGACTGAAACACATGAGAGCAGGTTGAAAAAACGAAGGCAATGAAAGCTGTGGGAGCATGCGCGTGCACAACTGATCCGGCACGCATGAAATCGCATTTTGCCCAATCCGGCCGGTGACCTAAAATGAGTTTGACACCCCTGAGGTAGAGAGTCACTGTGTAACTGAACAGAGTCACTGTGAGGGTCAGGGTGAAGGTCACTCACTGGAGCTGTATAGAGTCACTGTTTATTCAGGGTGAGGGTCACTCACTGGAGCTGTATAGAGTCACTGTTTATTCAGGTTGACGGTCACTCTGTAACTGTGCAGAGACACTTTATTTAGGGTGAGGGTCACTCACTGTGTTAGTGTACAGAGTCACTGTTTATTTAGGGCGAGGGTCACTCACTGGAGCTGTACAGAGTCACTGTTTATTCAGGGCGAGGGTCACTCACGAGCTGTATAGAGTCACTGTTTATTCAGGGTGATGGTCACTCTGTAACTGTGCAGAGACACTGTTTATTCAGGGTGACGGTTACTCACTGTGTTACTGTACAGAGTCACTGTTTATTCAGGGCGAGGGTCACTCACTGTAATTGTGCCTTGTGTGTGTTACAGGCTCTGATGCTGGAACAGTTGCAGAAACATTCCACCTCCCACTCTGGCCTGCAGCCCAACTCCCAGGTGAATGAGTTTGTCTGGTCTATCCCAAATGACCCTAAAAGGAAACGTGTGTGGATGGTCTGTCCCAGCTGACCCTGGGAGGGAATTTCTGTCGCTGGTCTGTCCTGGTCGACCCTGGGAGGGAATGTGTGTCGCTGGTCCGTCCCAGCTGACCCTGGGAGGGAATTTCTGTCGCTGGTCTGTCCTGGTCGACCCTGGGAGGGAATGTGTGTCGCTGGTCTGTCCCAGCTGACCATGGGAGGGAGTTTGAGTTGCTGGTCTGTCCCAGCTGACCATGGGAGGGAGTTTGAGTTGCTGGTTTGTCCCAGCTGACCATGGGAGGGAATTTGTGTCGCTGGTCTGTCCTGGCTGACCATGGGAGGGAACCTGGTAGGGAGGGAGTGCGGTTGGCTGGTTTCTCTACTGTACTTGGTGCCAGGCGGAGGATGGCATATGGTGGAGTGTGTGCGCAACAGATAGCACCTGCTGGCCCAGTGGAGGGGTGGGGATGCTGAGGAAGCTGTGTGGAGGGGGGGATACTACATGGGAGGGATTTAGGTGGGCCGGATCGTGTCTGCTGACCCATTCCTCTTCCCCCCTTTTTGCAGATCGGTGAGGAGATGAGCTCCAACAGCTTCATCAAGCAGTACCTGGAGACGCAGCAGGAGCTACTGCGGCAGAGGCTGGAGAGGGAGGCGCGTGGCGTGGCTGAGGCCGAAGGTTAGGGCACGGACTAGCACCTGTGGTCCCTCCTCCTATCCTCACTTCACTTTATCCTCCCTCCCCTTCCCTCATCTCACCTACACTCCCTCACCCTCTCCCCTTTCCTAGTCTCCCATCCTCTCTTCCCTCATCTCCAATCCACTCCCTCAGCCTCTCCCCTCTCTCTATTCCCTCCCATTCTTACCCTCACCACTCCCTTTTCTTCTCCCTGGGACCCCTCTACATGCTCCCCTCCCTCTCCCCACTCCACAAAGCAATAAGACACAAGGAACAGAGTTAGGCCATTTGGCCGACCATGTCTGCTCTGCCTTTTCATCATGGCTGATTCATTGTCCCACTCTCCTGCCTTCTCCCTATAACCTTTGATGCCCTGACTGATCAAGAACCTATCAACCTCTGTTTTAAATACACCCAATGACTTTGCCTCCACAAGCAGTCTGCAGCGTTGAATTCCACAGATTCACAATCCTCTGGCCAAGGAAATTCTTCCTCATTTCTGTTCGAAAGGGATGTCCCTCTATCCTGAGGCTGTGCCCTCTGGTCCTAAACTCCCCCACTATAGGAAACATTCTCCCCACATCCATCCTGTCTGGTCTTTCACTATTCAATTGTTTTCACTGAGTTCACCTTTCATTCTTCTAAACTGCATCAAGTACAGGCCCGGAACCATCAAAAGCTCCTCGTATGTTAACCTTCTCATTCCCAAATCATTCTCGTAACCTTCTCTGGACTCTCTCCAATGCCAGCACGCCCCTTATTAGTTACTGGGCTCATAACAGTCCAACTCTGACCAATACTCTGTAAAGCCTCAACATTACATCCTTGCTCTTGTATTCTTGTCGGCTGGAAAAGAATGCTAACGTTGCACTTGCCGTCCTTACCTGACTCAACCTGAAAGTTAATTGAATTGAATTGACTTTATTATTTACATCCTTCATATACATGAGGAGTAAAAATGTTTATGTTACGTTTCTGTCTACATGTGCAATTTATACTAATTTATAATAAATACTGTGTAGAAAGAACAATCAAGATAACATAGAAATACAGTTGTATCAGTATGAATTAATCAGTTTGACGGCCTGGTGGAAGAAGCTGTCCCGGAGCCTGTTGGTCCTGGCTTTTATGCTGTGGTACTGTTTCCCGGATGGTAGCAGCTGAACAGTTTGTGGTTGGGGTGACATGGGTCCCCAATGATCCTTCAGGCCTTTTTTACACACCTGTCTTTGTAGATGTCCTGAGTAGTGGGAAGTTCACAACTACAGATGTTCTGGGCTGTCCGCACCACTCTCTGCAGAGTCCTGCGATTAAGGGAGGTACAATTTCCATACCAGGCAGTGATGCAGCCAGTCAGGATGCTCTCAACGGTGCCCCTGTAGAAAGTTCTTAAGATTTGGGGGCCCATACCAAACTTCTTCAACTGTCTGAGATGAAAGAGGTGCTGTATGTGAGATCTTCAGTGATGTTTATGCCAAGGAACTTAAAGCTGTTCACCCTCTCAACCCCAGATCCATTGATGTCAATAGGGGTTAGCTTGTCTCCATTCCTCCTGTAATCCACAACCAGCTCCTTTATTTTTGTGACATTGAGGGAGGGGTTGTTTTCTTGACACCACCGTGTCAGGGTGATGACTTCTTCTCTGTAGGCTGTCCCAGTCCTGGGAATCTTTAGGGAATCCAGTATAAGGAATCCCAAGACCCTGATTTCTGAATTTGATCCCTGATTAGAACATATCCTTCTACAGAAGTGCATTGTGTACACTTCCCTTCCCAGTATTCCATGCACCCTTTGTCCTTTTCCTGCAGCCTCCCTGCTTCCTCAAAACTACCTGTCCCTGCACTCATCTTTATATTGTCTGCAAACTTGGCCACAAAGCCATCACATCTGTCGTCCAGATCACTGACATATAACATGAAAAGAAGTGGTCCCAATGCAGAACGCCACCAGTTACCAGGGGCCAATCAGAAAAGGCCTCCTTTATTCCCACTCTTTGCTACCTGCCAGTCAAGCAATCATCTATCCATGCTAAACAAGAGAAAATCTCCAGATGCTGGAAATCCAAGCAGCACACACAAACTGCTGGAGGAACTCAGCAGGTCAGGCAGCGTCAATGGAAAAGAGCACAGTTGACATTTTGGGCTGACAGCCTTCATCAGGACTGGGAAATCCATAGATGCTGCTTGGCCTGCTGAGTTCCGCTAGCACTTTGTGCTCTGCTTGTACCCATGCTGGTGTCTTACCTGTAATACCACGGGCTGTTATCTTGTTCGGCAGCCTCATGTGCGGCACCTTCTGAAAATCTAAGTAAGCAACATCCACCAATTATCCTTTGCATATCCTGCCTGTTAGCTCCTCGAAGAATTCCAATAGATTTGTCAGGCAACATTTCCTCTTAAGCAGGGGAAGTGTGCCTCCAAGAACCACAAAAACTCATCCCAACCACTGAAATCAGGCTAACTGGCCTATAATTTCCTTCCTTCTGCCTTCCTCCCTTCTTAAAGAGTGGAGTGACCTTTGCAATTTTCCATACCTCTGGAACCATTCTAGAATCTATTGATTCTTAGAAGATGACTACTAATGTCTCCACAATCTCTTCGGCCACCTCTTTCGGAACCCTGGTTCGGGGTGACTTACCTACCTCCAGACCTCTTCTCTTATCCTCCTCCCCCCACCCCTCCCCTGTCACATTCCTCTTTTTCCTCCCCCTCTCTCCCTCCCCTCGAACCCCTGTTCCCACTCCCGTCTCTCTCTCTCACCCCCTCCCTGTCCCTCTAACTTTCCCTCCTTTTCTCTCTGTAACCCTGTGGGGAGAAAGTGAGGTAGAGGGTGGGGAGGAGGTTCACCCGGATGCTGCCTGGATTAGAGGGCAGGAGCCATAAGGAGAGGTTGGATAAACCTGGCTTGTTTTCTCTGCAGCAGCGGAGGCTGAAGAAAGGCCTAATGGAGGTTTATAAGATTATGGGAGACACTGATACAGCTGATATCTTTCTCCCCAGGGTGGAAATATCTAATACCAGTTAAGGTGAAGCGGGGGGGGGGGGGTAGTTCAAAGGAGATGTGTGGGGCAAGTGTTTTTTTCCCAGAGAGTGGAGAGGGTCAGGGATGTGCTGCGGGGGGTGGGGGTGGGGGTGGAGGCAGATATAACAGAGGCATTTATAAGTCCGTTAGACAGACTCATGGCCATGCGGAGAATGGGGGGAGATGGGCACGGTGCGGGCAGAGGGGATTCGTTACCCGCTGAGTTGACCACGATCTCATGAGCTGACACTAGGTTGTGGTGTGGTATTGGTACAGTGGGTTGGCTCAGCATCGTTGGCGGAAAGACTGATATGCATGCTTGTCTGTAAGTGAGGTGGGGGGTAGGGTTGGCGATCCCGTTCCTCACCCTTTCCTCTGCCGGTGTAGAGGTGGACTCGGACAGTGAGAGTACCGACACCCCCGCCCTTCAAGCTCAGGAACCCGGCAACAGCCCTGGAACCGTCCACCCACCAGGTAGGTGGGAGGGGAGGGTGATGGATGGGGGGAGGAAGGAGGGGAGAGGGTGATGGATGGGGGAGGGCATTGTGAGAGAGGAGAGAGTGATGGGGATGGGGGAGGAAGGAGGGGAGAGGATGATGGATGGGGGGAGGGCGTTGTGAGAGAGAGGGGAAGGTGATGGATGGGGAGCGGGAGGGTGATGGATGGGGAGCGGGAGGGTGATGGATGGGGAAGGGGGGTGATGGATGGGGGAGGAAGGAGGGGAGAGGGTGATGGATGGGGAGGGTGATGGGGATGGGAGAGGAAGGAGGGGAGGGTGATGGGGATGGGAGAGGAAGGAGGGGAGAGGGTGATGGGTGGGGGAGGGCATTGTGAGAGAGGGGGGAGGGTGATGGATGGGGGGAGGGCATTGTGAGAGAGGGGGAGGGTGATGGATGGGGGGAGGGCATTGTGAGAGAGGGGAGAGGGTGATGGATGGGAGAGGGTGTTGTGAGAGGGGGGGAAGGTGATGGATGGGGAGCGGGAGGGTGATGGATGGGGAAGGGGGTGATGGATGGGGGAGGAAGGAGGGGAGAGGGTGATGGATGGGGAGGGTGATGGATGGGGAGGGTGATGGGGATGGGGGGAGGAAGGAGGGGATGGGTTTTGGAGGGGGGGGGAATCACAGCCAGTTGGCATGGAGCTGCAGGGTTCTGAGGCACTGAGTGTAACTGTCTTTGCCCCTCCCTCACAGACTCAGGCGATCAGAAGAGTGAGCCAGCACAGGATGGTGGGGGCAGCTCACCTGTTGGACAGGTAACTGACCCTCCCTCCCACCCCTGCCCTGCCTCCCCTCCCTCTGTCCTTCTACCCCTCCTCTCTATCCCCATTCCCTCTGCCCTGGACTTCCCTCCGCTCTCTCCGCCTCGTTCCACTCCCTCACTGGTACTCGCTGCCCCTTCTCTCCTCTCCACTCTCTTTACGCACTGCCCTGCCCTGCCGTCTCTCCCTCCTTCCCGCCTTTTCCATCGCGTGCGTAGAGTGTGTGTTGGGATGGGGGAGGATGTGTGCTGTTAAATTGGCTTATTATTGGCAGACATATTGAGATGTCATTAATTAAAACTTGTACACTGCTCATACAGATCAGTGCTTAGAGCAGATCAAGGTAAAACAGTGACAGTGCAGAATAGAGAGTCACGGTGCAAGGTTAAGCAATGTGGGATATGAGGTCAAGAGACTTCCTTATTGTACTAGGGAACCGGTCAATGGTCTGATAACAGCAGGGTAGGAGCTGTCCTCAAGCCTGGTGAGACTTGCTTTCTGGCTTTTGTGTTTTCTCCCCACCCTGGACATTCCCTTTTCTCTCCCCTCGCATTGGGGAGGAGATGCAAAAGCCTTAGAGGACACGGTGCACCTCCAGGCTCAAAGACAGCTGGAAGAACTCAGCAGGTCGGGCAGCATCAGTGGAAAAGATCGATCAACGTTTCGGGCCGGAACCCTTCGTCAGGACTGCTTTGATACCAGCATCTGCAGATTATTTTGTGTTCAAA
The DNA here is from genome assembly GCF_030028105.1 of Mobula birostris. NCBI lineage: Eukaryota > Metazoa > Chordata > Chondrichthyes > Myliobatiformes > Myliobatidae > Mobula > Mobula birostris. Next base: position 16,952,438 of record NC_092379.1, read on the forward strand.
GACAGCTTCTACCCCACTGTTATCCAACTATGAAATGGTCCCCAATACGCTAAGATGGGCTCTTGACCGACAAATGACATCATCCTGGTCCTTACCCTGTTGTCTACCAGCATTTTCTGTAACACCCCATTCTGCATCTTGATGGTGCTTTACCTTGTACGACCCAATGTAATGGTCTGTTCATCACAGGGGAAGGGGTTGACTCCCAACGGCAGCAGTCTGGACGAAGAAACGTGTTGATTCTGACCCCTGTTCATCTCTTCCCTCCCCTCTCTCTCTTTCGCCTTCAGGAGGACGATGTTCTGTCGGGTAGGGGTGCCCCCCCGACTTTAGAGGTGGAAGGCAGTCGGTGCTCAGAGGAGGAGGAGGAGGAGGAAGAAGAGGAGGAGGAGGAGGAGGAGGAAGTAGAAGGAATGGCCAGCTCCCAAGGAGATCCCTCACCCACCACCCTGCGACGCCGCTGGCATCAGCAGGAGGGCCCGCGTGAGCCTGCTCTGCCTCGTCTACGCCGGGGGGCTCCACTTGGCCGTCCCCGGCGCTCTCCTCTCCCTGCTGCCCCCCCTGAACTCGAGAGGGGGGGCTATGCACCCCTCTCCCCCCCTCCCCAGCTCTCTGAGCAGCAGCCTGCCCCTTCCCGCGAGACCAGGAGCTTGAGGAGGGGCCACCGCTGCTCGAGTCCCAGCAGGAAGCCACACGCTCTCCACCCTCCTTAGACCAGCCCATGAAGGAGCCACTCCCAGCAACACACCAGGCGGACAGTGGGGGTCTTCCCCTGGCTCACCATGCTCTAGCAGAGCCTCCTGCCCAGCTGGAGACACCTCCCCCACCTTCACTCCAGAAGGAAATATCTCCGGCACAATCCCAGCAGGAGGGTCGGTCTCTGGCACAGACCCGCCAGGAGGAAGGGTCTCCAGCACAGTCCCAGCATGACAGATCTCCAGCAGAATTCCAGCAGGAGGTAGGGTCTCCTTCAGAATCCCAGCAGGAGGTAGGGTCACCTTCAGAATCCCAGCAGGAGGTAGGGTCTCCTTCAGAATCCCAGCAGGAGAAAGGGTCTCCTTCAGAATCCCAGCAGGAGAAAGGGTCTCCTTCAGAATCCCAGCAGAGGAAAGGTCTCCTTCAGAATCCCAGCAGGAGGTAGGGTCTCCTTCAGAATCCAGCAGGAGGAAGGGTCTCCAGCAGATTCCCACCAGAAGAGAGGGTTTCCTTCAGAATCCCAGAAGAATGAAGGGTCCCCAGCAGAATCCCAGCAAGAGGAAGAATCTCCAGCAGAATCCAGCAGAAGGAGGCATCTCCAGCAGAATCCAGCAGGAAGTGTCTCCCATAGAATCTCAGCAGGAGGTATTTCTAAATGAATCCCAGCAAGAAGGGTTGTCTCCAACAAAGTCCCAGCAGAAGGAAGTATCTCCATCTTTGCAGGAGGAAACATCTCATCACCTGACCCAGCAGGGGAGGGAGGGATCCCCACCAGCGTCACAGCAAAACCAGATCCTTCTGGCCTGTCTCCAGCTAGCACCCGCAGAGCAGCAGAGATTCAAAGGAGGGTGGGGATTCCCCTCAGAACTGGGGCCAGGAGAGGGGGAGAGGTCGAAGGGAGTGCCCTCTCCCCCCTCCACCTCGCAGCATGACAGAGACACTTCCCCTGGGAAACGGTCCTCCTCAAGATCGGGCTCCAAGAACAAGGGCAGGTCCTCATCCTCTTCCTCATCGTCCTCTACCTCCTCCACCTCATCATCATCATCCTCCTCCTCCTCCTCCTCCACCTCAGAGAGAGACCAGGTCAGGAGGAGATCCAAGGCAATGTCTAATGATGCAGAGGTAAGGACAAGAGGAGCCATTCCCCGTCTCCGTTTCTGCGCGTTCCTCCCTCCTCGTCTCTGCGCGTTCCTCCCTCCCTCCCTGTCTCCACGCGCTCCCTCCCTTTCCGTGCGCCCCCTCGTTCCCCACATCCGTTGCTCCTCTCTTCCTCCCTCCTGTCTTAAGCATCCTATCCTTCCCCTCCGGTTTCCATGACCACACTTCCCCTCTCCCTACCACCCCATTCCATGACCCCTTCTATCCCTCCCTGCCCGTCTCCGTGACTACCTTTCTCCCCCCTCCCTCTGCTCTCCGAGACCCTCTCCCTCCCCGATGACTGACCCGTGCTCTCTGGTGTGCAGACGCGGCAACGGGACAGTGAAGACGCCCGCGGCCGGGACACCAGCAGACCCCGGAGCCCAGCTGTGGACTCTGAGCCCAGTCCCGGCGCTGCCGCACTCGACCCCAGCAGGGCTGGGGGCAAGCGGCTGCCGGTGGGGAGGGAGGGGTCGCCTAGTACCCCCTCAGGCTCCAAACGGCGCAGGACCTCCCAGGAGAGAAGGAGGTGAGTGGGGGGAAGAGCGGCTGAGAGGATGGAGGGAGGGAGAGGCAGGAGGGATGGAGGGAGTAGGGGGCTGTGACGAGGGATGGAGAGAGTAGGGGCTATGAGGAGGAATGGAGGGTGTGGGGGCTGTGAGGAGGGATGGAGGGAGTGGGGGCTGTGAGGAGGGATGGAGGAGTGGGGGGGCTGTGAGGAGGGATGGAGGGAGTGGGGGGCCGTGAGGAGGGATGGAGGGAGTGGGGGGGCTGTGAGGAGGGATGGAGGGAGTGGGGGGCCGTGAGGAGGGATGGAGGGTGTGGGGGGGCCGTGAGGAGGGATGGAGGGAGTGGGGGGGCTGTGAGGAGGGATGGAGGGAGTGGGGGGGGCCGTGAGGAGGGATGGAGGGAGTGGGGGGGCAGTGAGGAGGGATGGAGGTGTGGGGGGGCCGTGAGGAGGGATGGAGGGAGTGGGGGCTATGAGGAGGGATGGAGGGAGTGGGGGCTGTGAGGTGGGATGGAGGTAGTAAGGGGCTGATAGCAGGGAGAGGCTGAGAGGAGCGAGGGGCTGAGGAGGGATGGAGGGAGTGGGGGGCTGTGAGGAGGGATGGAGGGAGTGGGGGGGCTGTGAGGAGGGATGGAGGGAGTGGGGGGCTGTGAGGAGGGATGAGGGAGTGGGGCTATGAGGAGGATGGAAGGAGTGTGGGGCTGTGCGGAGGATGGAGGGAGTGGGGGGCTGTGAGGAGGGATGGAGTGAGTGGGGGCTGTGAGAGGGATGGAGAAGTGGGGCTGTGAGAGAGATGGAGGAGTGGGGGCTGTGAGGAGGGATGGAGGGAGTGTGGGGCTGTGAGAGGGATGGAGGAGTGGGGGCTGTGAGGTGGATGGAGGTAGAAGGGGGCTGACAGCAGGGAGAGGGCTGAGGAGCGGGCTGAGAAGGATGCAGAGTGGGGGCCGTGTAGGAGGAGGGAGTGGGGGCTGTGGAGGATGAGGAGTGGGGGCTGTGAGGAGGGATGGAGGGAGTGGGGGCTGTGAGAGGATGGAGAGTGGGGCTGTGAGGAGGGATGAGGAGTGGGGCTATGAGAGGGATGAGTGTGCTGCGAGGATGGAGGGAGTGGGGGGCTGTGGAGGGGATTGGGGGGCTGTGAGGAGGTGGAGGGAGTGCTGTGAGGAGGATGGAGGAGGGGGCTGTGTTGGAGGAGGGGCTGTGAGGTGAGTGGGGGCTGTGAGGAGGGATGAGGAGTGGGGGCTATGAGGAGGATGGAAGGATGTGGGGCTGTGCGGAGGGATGAGGGAGTGGGGGGCTGTGAGGAGGGATGGAGGGAGTGGGGGGCCGTGAGGAGGGTGAGGGAGTGGGGGCCGTGAGAGGGATGGATGGAGTGGGGGTCTGTGCGAGGGATGGAGGAGTGGGGGGCTGTGAGGAGGGAGTGGAGGAGTGGGTCTGTGAGGAGGGATGGAGGGAGTGGGGGCCGTGGAGGATGGAGAGAGTGGGGTCTGTGAGTGGGATGGAGGAGTGGGGGCTGTGAGGAGGGATGGAGGGAGTGGGGGGCTGTGAGAGGGATGGAGGCAGTGGGGTCTGTGAGGAGGGATGGAGGGAGTGGGGGCTGTGAGGAGGATGTAGTGGGGCTATGAGGGATGGAGGATGTGGGGGCTGTGAGGAGGGAGTGGGGTCTGTGCGGAGGGATGGAGGGAGTGGGGGTCTGTGAGGAGGAATGGAGGATGGTGGGCTGTGAGGAGGGATGGAGGGAGTGGGGGGCCGTGAGGAGGGATGGAGAGAGTGGGGGTCTGTGAGGTGGGATGGAGGGAGTGGGGGCTGTGAGGTGGGATGGAGGGGAGTAAGGGGCTGATAGCAGGGAGAGGCTGAGAGGAGCGAGCTGAGGGATGGAGAGAGTGAGGGCTGAGAGGAGGGAGGGAGAGCTGACTGTGCTGTCTCTACCACAGATGGAAAGATCTGCAGAAGCGATTACTGAGCCCAGGCCCCGACAGGAACATCGCCGGCCGCAAGATCGGGCAGGCTCACCCACAGGGAGACACCAGCAGTGAGTGTGGGGACTGGGATGTTGGACCGCATGACTGGGGCATGGAAATTTGGGAGTGTGCTCTGTTGGATCCCAAACACATATTCAACCAGTATACCCAACTGTCCCTGCTTTGGACAACAGGATTGGTTAGATACTCACATGGGGCTGTGGGATAATAGCGGGGACTGAAACGGCTATGGGGAGAGTGGGACAGTGTGGAACTGACACAGGGCTGTGGGGAGAGTGGGACGGTATGGAACTGACACAGGGCTGTGGGGAGAGTGGGACGGTATGGAACTGACACAGGGCTGTGGGGAGAGTGGGACGGTATGGAACTGACACAGGGCTGTGGGGAGAGTGGGATTAGTGTAGGGAACTGACAGGGCTGTGGGGAGAGTGGGGACAGTATGGAACTGACACAGGGCTGTGGGGAGAGTGGGACAGTATGGAACTGACATGGCTGTGGGGAGAGTGGGACAGTGTGGAACTGACACAGGGCTGTGGGAGAGTGGGACAGTGTGGAACTGACACAGGGCTGTGGGGAGAGAATGGTGGTGGGATTAGTTTGGGATTGACACTGGGCTGTGGGGAGAGATCGGGGTGGTGGGATTAGTTTGGGGATTGACACTGGGCTGTGGGGAGAGATCGGGTGGTGGGATTAGTTTGGGGATTGACACTGGGCTGTGGGGAGAGATCGGGGTGGTGGGATTAGTTTGGGGATTGACACTGGGCTGTGGGAGAGATCGGGGTGGTGGGATTAGTTTGGGATTGACACTGGGCTGTGGGAAGAGAATGGGGTGGTGGATTAGTTTGGGGATTGACACTGGCTGTGGGGAGAGATCGGGGTGGTGGGATTAGTTTGGGGATTGACACTGGGCTGTGGGGAGAGAATGGGGTGGTGGGATTAGTTTGGGGATTGACACTGGGCTGTGGGAGAGATCGGGTGGTGGGATTAGTTTGGTGATTGACACTGGCTGTGGGAGAGATCGGGGTGGTGGGATTAGTTTGGGGATTGACACTGGGCTGTGGGGAGAGATCGGGGTGGTGGGATTAGTTTGGGGATTGACACTGGGCTGTGGGGAGAGAATGGGGTGGTGGGATTAGTTTGGGGATTGACACTGGGCTGTGGGAGAGATCGGGGTGGTGGGATTAGTTTGGGGGGATTGACACTGGACTGTGGGGAGAGATTGGGGTGGTGGGATTAGTTTGGGGATTGACACTGGGCTGTGGGGAGAGATCGGGGTGGTGGGATTAGTTTGGGGATTGACACTGGGCTGTGGGGAGAGATCGGGGTGGTGGGATTAGTTTGGGGATTGACACTGGGCTGTGGGGAGAGATCGGGGTGGTGGGATTAGTTTGGGGATTGACACTGGGCTGTGGGAGAGATCGGGGTGGTGGGATTAGTTTGGGGATTGACACTGGGCTGTGGGGAGAGATCGGGGTGGTGGATTAGTTTGGGGATTGACACAGGGCTGTGGGGAGAGATCGGGGTGGTGGGATTAGTTTGGGGATTGACACAGGGCTGTGGGGAGAGATCGGGGTGGTGGGATTAGTTTGGGGATTGACACTGGGCTGTGGGGAGAGATCGGGGTGGTGGGATTAGTTTGGGGATTGACACTGGGCTGTGGGGAGAGATCGGGGTGGTGGGATTAGTTTGGGGATTGACACTGGGCTGTGGGGAGAGATCGGGGTGGTGGGATTAGTTTGGGGATTGACACTGGGCTGTGGGGAGAGATCGGGGTGGTGGGATTAGTTTGGGGATTGAAACTGGGCTGTGGGGAGAGATCGGGGTGGTGGGATTAGTTTGGGGATTGACACTGGGCTGTGGGGAGAGATCTGGGTGGTGGGATTAGTTTGGGGATTGACACTGGGCTATTGGGAGAGATCGGGGTGGTGGGATTAGTTTGGGGATTGACACTGGGCTGTGGGGAGAGATCGGGGTGGTGGGATTAGTTTGGGGATTGACGCTGGGCTGTGGGGAGAGATCGGGGTAGTGGGATTAGTTTGGGGATTGACACTGGGCTGTGGGGAGAGAATGGGGTGGTGGGATTAGTTTGGGGATTGACACTGGGCTGTGGGGAGAGATCGGGTGGTGGGATTAGTTTGGGGATTGACACTGGGCTGTGGGGAGAGATCGGGGTGGTGGGATTAGTTTGGGGATTGACACGGCTGTGGGGAGAGATCGGGGTGGTGGGATTAGTTTGGGGATTGACACTGGGCTGTGGGGAGAGATCGGGGTGGTGGGATTAGTTTGGG